>NC_082714.1:79671021-79733521 GCF_030144855.1 Hypanus sabinus | reverse complement strand
AGAGGGTGGTGAGCATATGGAATGAGCTGCCAGAGAAAGTGGTAGAAGCCCATGTTCCTCTATACATTTCCTCTACATGGAGAGGAAGTGCTTAGAGGAATGTGGGCTAAATGCCCATGACTAACAGGCAGGCATGAGATGGGCCAAAGGGCCTCTTTCTATGCTGTGTATCTCTGATCTTACAACGAGACTGCGAGTGTCATACACAGATTTGCTGGTAACCTCATTATCAACTACAGGAGGAAGAAGCCAGAGGTTGATGAGCCAGTCCCTCACCTTGGGATCAGAGGTGGAGGGAGTCAGTAGTTTTAATTTCCTTGGCATTATTATATTAGAAGATCTTTTAGAAGTTTGGAAAGACCAATGCCCAGGAATGGAAAATTCTCCACAAGTGCTGGACACAGCCCAGTCCATCACAGCTTGCCCTCCCCACCAATAAACACACCTACAAGGAGTGCTAGCACAAGGAAAGACCCCCTCCATTCAGGCATTTTATGTTTTGTAATAATGGATTTCAACACTTTCCCAAAGACAAACAGGAGGCCACTGGGCTATAACCTCCGATAATCTGTCATCCGATGATTCTGAAATTCTGAATTTGACTGCTTTCTGCTCACTGAAGGCCCCAGTTCCATTGTGACTTTCAAGATAAAGATTGTGGACTGGGTGCCCATGACATTCATCAGGATCGACCTGGATTAGCAAAAGCTGTAAGGAGCGGCTGAATGAACTGGGGTTGTTTTCTCTGGAGTGGTGGAGGCCGAGGGAGATCCGATGGAACGTTATAAGAGGCAGACCATGTCGTATGACATGGGCATCACGGCTTTCCATCTCAACACGTTACAAACAAGCTGGATGAACTCAGCAGGTCGGGCATCATCCATTGAAAGAAGCAGTCAACGTTTCGGGCTGAGAACCTTCGTCAGGACTGTAGAGGGAGGGGTAACAATCCCCCTCGCCCCACAGCTCCCCTCCTTCCAAGTGTAAACGGCACAAAGTAACAATCCCCCCGCCCCACAGCTCCCTTCCCTCCACGTGTAAACGGGAGCAAGTAACAATCCCCCCCGCCACACAGCTCCCCTCCCTCCACGTGTAAACGGCACAGAGTAACAATCCCCCATGCCCCACAGCTCCCCTCCCTCCATGTGTAAACGGCAGCAAGTAACAATCCCCCCCGACCCACAGCTCACCTCCGTCCATGTGTAAACCGGAGCAAGTAACAATCCCCCCTGCTCCACAGCTCCCCTCCCTCCATGTGCAAACGGCACAGAGTAACAATCCCCCCTGCCCCAAAGCTCCCCTCCCTCCACGTGTAAACGGGAGCAAGTAACAACCCCCCCTGCCTCACAGCTCCCCTCCCTCCACGTGTAAACGGCACAAAGTAACAATCCCCCCCGACCCACAGCTCCCCTCCTTCCAGGTGTAAACGGCACAGAGTAACAATCCCCCCGCCCCACTGCTCACCTCCGTCCACGTGTAAACGGGAGCAAATAACAATCCCCATCGCCCCACAGCTCCCCTCGCTCCACGTGTGAACGGCACAGAATAACAATCCCCCCTGCCCCACAGCTCCCCTCCCTCCACGTGTAAACGGGAGCAAGTAACAATCCCCCATGCCCCACAGCTCCCCTCCCTCCACGTGTAAACGGGAGCAAGTAACAATCCCCCCTCCCCACAGCTCCCCTCACTCCACGTGTAAACGGGAGCAAGTAACAATCCCCCCTGCCCCACAGCTCCCCTCCCTCCACATGTAAACGGGAGCAAGTAAAAATCCCCCCTGCCCCACAGCTCCCCTCCCACCACGTGTAAACGGGAGCAAGTAACAATCCACCCTGCCCCACAGCTCCCCTCCCTCCACGTGTAAACGGGAGCAAGTAACAATCCCCCCTGCCCCACAGCTCCCCTCCCTCCACGTGTAAACGGGAGCAAGTAACAATCCCCCCTGCCCTACAGCTCCCCTCCCTCCACGTGTAAACGGCACAGAGTAACAATCCCCCCGGCCCACAGCTCCCCTCCCTCCACGTGTAAACGGCACAAAGTAACAATCCCCCCTGCCCCACAGCTCCCCTCCCTCCACGTGTAAACGGGAGCAATTAACAATCCCCCCCCCCCGACCCACAGCTCCCCTCCCTCCATGTGTCAACGGCAAAGAGTAACAATTCCCCCTGCCCCACAGCTCCCCTCCCTCCACGTGTAAACGGGAGCAAGTAACAATCCCCCCCCCCCACGACCCACAGCTCCCCTCCCTCCATGTGTAAACGGGAGCAAGTAACAATCCCCACCGACCAAAAGCTCCCCTCCCTCCACGTGTAAACGGCACAAAGTAACAATCACCCCTGCCCCACAGCTCCCCTCCCTCCACGTGTAAACGGGAGCAAGTAACAATCACCCCTGCCCCATAGCTCCCCTCCCTCCACGTGTAAACGGGAGTAATGAACAATCCCCCCTGCCCCACAGCTTCCCTCCCTCCACGTGTAAACGGCACAGAGTAACAATCCCCCCGCCCCACAGCTCAACTCCCTCCAATTGTAAACGGCAGCAAGTAACAATACCCCCCGACCCACAGCTCACCTCCGTCCATGTGCAAACGGCACAGAGTAACAATCCCCCCTGCCCCAAAGCTCCCCTCCCTCCACGTGTAAACGGGAGCAAGTAACAACCCCCCCTGCCTCACAGCTCCCCTCCCTCCACGTGTAAACGGCACAAAGTAACAATCCCCCCCGACCCACAGCTCCCCTCCTTCCAGGTGTAAACGGCACAGAGTAACAATCCCCCCGGCCCACTGCTCACCTCCGTCCACGTGTAAACGGGAGCAAATAACAATCCCCATCGCCCCACAGCTCCCCTCCCTCCACGTGTGAACGGGAGCAAGTAACAATCCCCCCTCCCCACAGCTCCCCTCACTCCACGTGTAAACGGGAGCAAGTAACAATCCCCCCAGCCCCACAGCTCCCCTCCCTCCACGTGTAAACGGGAGCAAGTAACAATCCCCCCTGCCCCACAGCTCCCCTCCCTCCACATGTAAACGGGAGCAAGTAACAATCCCGCCTGCCCCACAGCTCCCCTCCCTCCACGTGTAAAAGGGAGCAAGTAACTATCCCCCCAGCCCCACAGCTCCCCTCCCTCCACGTGTAAACGGGAGCAAGTAACAATCCCCCCTGCCCCACAGCTCCCCTCCCTCCACGTGTAAATGGCACAGAGTAACAATCCCCCCTGCCCTACAGCTCCCCTCCCTCCACGTGTAAACGGCACAGAGTAACAATCCCCCCGGCCCACAGCTCCCCTCCCTCCACGTGTAAACGGCACAAAGTAACAATCCCCCCTGCCCCACAGCTCCCCTCCCTCCACGTGTAAACGGGAGCAATTAACAATACCCCCCCCGACCCACAGCTCCCCTCCCTCCATGTGTCAACGGCAAAGAGTAACAATTCCCCCTGCCCCACAGCTCCCCTCCCTCCACGTGTAAACGGGAGCAAGTAACAATCCCCCCCCCACGACCCACAGCTCCCCTCCCTCCATGTGTAAACGGGAGCAAGTAACAATCCCCACCGACCAAAAGCTCCCCTCCCTCCACGTGTAAACGGCACAAAGTAACAATCACCCCTGCCCCACAGCTCCCCTCCCTCCACGTGTAAACGGGAGCAAGTAACAATCCCCCCTGCCCCATAGCTCCCCTCCCTCCACGTGTAAACGGGAGTAATGAACAATCCCCCCTGCCCCACAGCTTCCCTCCCTCCACGTGTAAACGGCACAGAGTAACAATCCCCCCGCCCCACAGCTCAACTCCCTCCAATTGTAAACGGGAGCAAGTAACAATCCCCCCCCGCCCCACAGCTCCCCTCCCTCCACGTGTTAACGGGAGCAAGTAACAATCCCCCCGCCCCACAGCTCCCCTCCCTCCACGTGTGAACGGCACAGAATAACAATCCCCCATGCCCCACACCTCCCCTCCCTCCACGTGTAAACGGGAGCAAGTAACAATCCCCCCTCCCCACAGCTCCCCTCACTCCACGTGTAAACGGGAGCAAGTAACAATCCCCCCAGCCCCACAGCTCCCCTCCCTCCACGTGTAAAAGGGAGCAAGTAACAATCCCCCCAGCCCCACAGCTACCCTCCCTCCACGTGTAAACGGGAGCAAGTAACTATCCCCCCCGCCCCACAGCTCCCCTCCCTCCACGTGTAAACGGGAGCAAGTAACTATCCCCCCAGCCTCACAGCTCCCCTCCCTCCACGTGTAAACGGGAGCAAGTAACAATCCCCCCTGCCCCACAGCTCCCCTCCCTCCACGTGTAAAAGGGAGCAAGTAACTATCCCCCCAGCCCCACAGCTCCCCTCCCTCCACGTGTAAACGGGAGCAAGTAACAATCCCGCCTGCCCCACAGCTCCCCTCCCTCCACGTGTAAAAGGGAGCAAGTAACTATCCCCCCAGCCCCACAGCTCCCCTCCCTCCACGTGTAAACGGGAGCAAGTAACAATCCCCCCTGCCCCACAGCTCCCCTCCCTCCACGTGTAAACGGCACAGAGTAACAATCCCCCCTGCCCCACAGCTCCCCTCCCTCCACGTGTAAAGGGCACAGAGTAACAATCCCCCCCGGCCCACAGCTCCCCTCCCTCCACGTGTAAACGGCACAAAGTAACAATCCCCCCTGCCCCACAGCTCCCCTCCCTCCACGTGTAAACGGGAGCAATTAACAATCCCCCCTCCCGACCCACAGCTCCCCTCCCTCCATGTGTCAACGGCAAAGAGTAACAATTCCCCCTGCCCCACAGCTCCCCTCCCTCCACGTGTAAACGGGAGCAAGTAACAATCCCCCCCCACGACCCACAGCTCCCCTCCCTCCACGTGTAAACGGGAGCAATTAACAATCCCCCCTCCCGACCCACAGCTCCCCTCCCTCCATGTGTCAACGGCAAAGAGTAACAATTCCCCCTGCCCCACAGCTCCCCTCCATCCATGTGTAAACGGGAGCAAGTAACAATCCCCACCGACCAAAAGCTCCCCTCCCTCCACGTGTAAACGGCACAAAGTAACAATCACCCCTGCCCCACAGCTCCCCTCCCTCCACGTGTAAACGGGAGCAAGTAACAATCCCCTCTGCCCCATAGCTCCCCTCCCTCCAAGTGTAAACGGGAGCAAGTAACAATCCCCCATGCCCCACAGCTCCCCTACCTCCACGTGTAAACGGGAGCAATGAACAATCACCCCTACCCCACAGCTTCCCTCCCTCCACGTGTAAATGGCACAGAGTAACAATCCACCCGCCCCACAGCTCCACTCCCTCCAATTGTAAACGGGAGCAAGTAACAATCCCCCCTGCCCCACAGCTCCCCTCCCTCCACGTGTAAACGCGAGCAAGTAACAATCCCCCATGCCCCACAGCTCCCCTCCCTCCACGTGTAAACGGGAGCAATGAACAATCCCCCCTGCCCCACAGCTCCCCTCCCTACATGTGTAAACGGCACAAAGTAACAATCCCCCCTGCCCCACAGCTCCCCTCCCTCCACGTGTAACCGGGAGCAAGTAATAATCCCCCCTGCCCCACAGCTCCCCTCCCTCCACGTGTAAACGGCACAGAGTAACAATCCCCCCTGCCCCACAGCTCCCCTGCCTCCATGTGTAAACGGGAGCAAGTAACAATCCCCCCTACCCCACAGCTCCCCTCCCTCCACGTGTAAACGGCACAGAGTAACAATCCCCCCTGCCCCACAGCTCCCCTCACTCCATGTGTAAACGGGAGCAAGTAACAATCCCCCCTGCCCCACAGCTCCCCTCCCTCCATGTGTAAACGGGAGCAAGTAACAATCCCCCGCGCCCCACAGCTCCCCTCCCTCCATGTGCAAACGGGAGCAATGTACAATCCCCCCTGCCCCACAGCTACCCTCCCTCCACGTGTAAACGGCACAGAGTAACAATCCCCCTGCCCCACAGCTCCCCTCCCTCCACGTCCAAACGGGAGCAAGTAACAATCCCCCCCGCCCCACAGCTCCCCTCCCTCCAGGTGTAAACGGCACAGAGTAACAATCCCCCATGCCCCACAGCTCCCCTCCCTCCACATGTAAACGACAGCAAGTAACAATCCCCCCTGCCCCACAGCTCCCCTCCCTCCACGTGTAAACGGGAGCAAGTAACAATCCCCCCAGCCCCACAGCTCCCCTCCCTCCACGTGTAAACGGGAGCAAGTAACAATCCCCCCTGCCCCACAGCTCCCCTCCCTCAACGTGTAAACGGCACAGAGTAACAATCCCGCCTGCCCCACAGCTCCCCTCCCTCCACATGTAAACGGGAGCATGTAACAATCCCCCCAGCCCCACAGCTCCCCTCCCTCCACGTGTAAACGGGAGGAAGTAACAATCCCCACTGCCCCACAGCTCCCCTCCCTCCACGTGTAAACGGCACAGAGTAACAATCCCCCCCGCCCGACAGCTCCCCTCCCTCCACGTGTACACGGCACAAAGTAACAATACCCCCTGCCCCACAGCTCCCCTCCCTCCACGTGTAAACGGGAGCAAGTAACAATCCCCCCTCCCCACAGCTCCCCTCACTCCACGTGTAAACGGGAGCAAGTAACAATCCCCCCAGCCCCACAGCTACCCTCCCTCCACGTGTAAACGGGAGCAAGTAACTATCCCCCCCGCCCCACAGCTCCCCTCCCTCCACGTGTAAACGGGAGCAAGTAACTATCCCCACAGCTCCCCTCCCTCCACGTGTAAACGGGAGCAAGTAACAATCCCCCCTGCCCCACAGCTCCCCTCCCTCCACGTGTAAACGGGAGCAAGTAACAATCCCCCATGCCCCACAGCTCCCCTCCCTCCACGTGTAAACGGGAGCAATGAACAATCCCCCCTGCCCCACAGCTCCCCTCCCTACATGTGTAAACGGCACAGAGTAACAATCCCCCCTGCCCCACAGCTCCCCTCCCTCCACGTGTAACCGGGAGCAAGTAACAATCCCCCCAGCCACACAGCTCCCTTCCCTCCACGTGTAAACGGGAGCAAGTAATAATCCCCACTGCCCCACAGCTCCCCTCCCTCCAAGTGTAAACGGGAGCAAGTAACAATCCCCCATGCCCCACAGCTCCCCTCCCTCCACGTGTAAACGGGAGCAATGAACAATCCCCCCTGCCCCACAGCTCCCCTCCCTACATGTGTAAACGGCACAGAGTAACAATCCCCCCTGCCCCACAGCTCCCCTCCCTCCACGTGTAACCGGGAGCAAGTAACAATCCCCCCAGCCACACAGCTCCCTTCCCTCCACGTGTAAACGGGAGCAAGTAATAATCCCCATGCCCCACAGCTCCCCTCCCTCCACGTGTAAACGGGAGCAAGTAACAATCCCCCCTGCCCCACAGCTCCCCTCCCTCCACGTGTAAACGGCACAGAGTAACAATCCCCCCTGCCCCACAGCTCCCCTCACTCCATGTGTAAACGGGAGCAAGTAACAATCCCCCCTGCCCCACAGCTCCCCTGCCTCCATGTGTAAACGGGAGCAAGTCACAATCCCCCCTGCCCCACAGCTCCCCTCCCTCCACGTGTAAACGGCACAGAGTAACAATCCCCCCTGCCCCACAGCTCCCCTCACTCCATGTGTAAACGGGAGCAAGTAACAATCCCCCCTGCCCCACAGCTCCCCTCCCTCCATGTGTAAACGGGAGCAAGTAACAATCCCCCGCGCCCCACAGCTCCCCTCCCTCCATGTGCAAACGGGAGCAATGTACAATCCCCCCTGCCCCACAGCTACCCTCCCTCCACGTGTAAACGGCACAGAGTAACAACCCCCCTGCCCCACAGCTCCCCTCCCTCCACGTGTAAACGGGAGCAAGTAACAATCCCCCCCGCCCCACAGCTCCCCTCTCTCCAGGTGTAAACGGCACAGAGTAACTATCCCCCATGCCCCACAGCTCCCCTCCCTCCACGTGTAAACGGCACAGAGTAACAACCCCCCCCGACCCACAGCTCACCTCCCTCCACGTGTAAACGGGAGCAAGTAACAATCCCCCCTGCCCCACAGCTCCCCTCCCTCCACGTGTAAACGGCACAGAGTAACAATCCCCCCTGCCCCACAGCTCCCCTCCCTCCACATGTAAACGGGAGCAAGTAACAAACCCCCCAGCCCCACAGCTCCCCTCCCTCCACGTGTAAACGGGAGGAAGTAACAATCCCCCCTGCCCCACAGCTCCCCTCCCTCCACGTGTAAACGGCACAGAGTAACAATCCCCCCCGCCCGACAGCTCCCCTCCCTCCACGTGTACACGGCACAAAGTAACAATACCCCCTGCCCCACAGCTCTCCTGCCTCCACGTGTAAACGGGAGCAAGTAACAATCCCCCCTCCCCACAGCTCCCCTCACTCTACGTGTAAACGGGAGCAAGTAACAATCCCCCCAGCCCCACAGCTCCCCTCCCTCCACGTGTAAACGGGAGCAAGTAACAATCCCCCCAGCCCCACAGCTACCCTCCCTCCACGTGTAAACGGGAGCAAGTAACTATCCCACCCGCCCCACAGCTCCCCTCCCTCCACGTGTAAACGGGAGGAAGTAACAATCCCCCCGCCACACAGCTAACCTCCCTCCATGTGTAAACGGGAGCAAGTAACAATCCCGCCGCCCCACAGCTACCCTCCCTCCACGTGTAAACGGGAGCAAGTAACAATCCCCCCGCCCCACAGCTCCCCTCCCTCCACGTGTAAACGGGAGCAAGTAAAAATCCCCCCTGCCCCACAGCTCCCCTCCCTCCACGTGTAAACGGGAGCAAGTAACAACCCCCCCCGACCCACAGCTCCCCGCCCTCCACGTGTAAACGGGAGCAAGTAACAATCCGCCCTGCCCCACAGCTCCCCTCCCTCCACGTGTAAACGGGAGCAAGTAACAATCCGCCCTGCCCCACAGCTCCCCTCCCTCCACGTGTAAACGGGAGCAAGTAACAATCCCGAAGCCCCAAAGCTACCCTCCCTCCATGTGTAAACGGGAGCAAGTAACAATCCCCCTCGCCCCACAGCTCCCCTCCCTCCATGTGTAAACGAGAGCAAGTAACAATCCCCCTCGCCCCACAGCTCCGCTCCCTCCACGTGTAAACGGGAGCAAGTAACAATCCCCCTCGCCCCACAGCTCCCCTCCCTCCACGTGTAAACGGCACAGAGTAACAATCCCCCCGCCCCACAGCTCCCCTCCCTCCACGTGCAAACGGGAGCAAGTAACAATCCCCCCTGCCACACAGCTCCCCTCCCTCCACGTGAAAACTGCACAGCGTAACAATCCCCCCTGCCCCACAGCTCCCCTCCCTCCACGTGTAAACGGGAGCAAGTAACAATCCCTCCTGCCCCACAGCTCCCCTCCCTCCACGTGTAAACGGCAGCAAGTAACAATCCCCCCTGCCTAACAGCTCCCCTCCCTCCACGTGTAAACGGCACAGAGTAACAATCCCCGCCGCCCCACAGCACCCCTCCCTCCACGTATAAACGGGAGCAAGTAACAATCCCCCCTCCCCACAGCTCCCCTCACTCCACATGTAAACGGGAGCAAGTAACAATCCCCCCTGCCCCACAGCTCCCTTCCCTCCACATGTAAACGGGAGCAAGTAACAATCCCCCCTGCCCCACAGCTCCCCTCCCTCCACGTGTAAACGGAACAGAGTAACAATCCCCCCCAGCCCCACAGCTCCCCTCCCTCCACGTGTAAACGGGAGCAAGTAACAATCCCCCCTGCCCCACAGCTCCCCTCCCTCCACGTGTAAACGGCACAGAGTAACAATCCCGCCTGCCCCACAGCTCCCCTCCCTCCACATGTAAACGGGAGCAATGAACAATCCCCCCAGCCCCACAGCTCCCCTCCCTCCACGTGTAAATGGGAGCAAGTAACAATCCCCCCTGCCCCACAGCTCCGCTCCCTCCACGTGTAAACGGGAGCAAGTAACATCCCCCCCGCCCCACAGCTCCCCTCCCTCCACACGTAAACGGGAGCAAGTAACAACCCCCCCCTGCCCGACAGCTCCCCTCCCTCCACGTGTAAACGGGAGCAAGTAACAATCCCGCCGCCCCACAGCTACCCTCCCTCCACGTGTAAACGGGAGCAAGTAACAATCCCCCCGCCCCACAGCTCCCCTCCCTCCACGTGTAAACGGGAGCAAGTAAAAATCCCCCCTGCACCACAGCTCCCCTCCCTCCAAGTGTAAACGGGAGCAAGTAACAACCCCCCCCGACCCACAGCTCCCCGCCCTCCACGTGTAAACGGGAGCAAGTAACAATCCGCCCTGCCCCACAGCTCCCCTCCCTCCACGTGTACACGGGAGCAAGTAACAATCCCGCCGCCCCAAAGCTACCCTCCCTCCATGTGTAAACGGGAGCAAGTAACAATCCCCCTCGCGCCACAGCTCCCCTCCCTCCATGTGTAAACGGGAGCAAGTAACAATCCCCCTCGCCCCACAGCTCCCCTCCCTCCACGTGTAAACGGGAGCAAGTAACAATCCCCCTCGCCCCACAGCTCCCCTCCCTCCACGTGTAAACGGCACAGAGTAACAATCCCCCCGCCCCACAGCTCCCCTCCCTCCACGTGCAAACGGGAGCAAGTAACAATCCCCCCTGCCACACAGCTCCCCTCCCTCCACGTGAAAACTGCACAGCGTAACAATCCCCCCTGCCCACAGCTTCCCTCCCTCCACGTGTAAACGGGAGCAAGTAACAATCCCTCCTGCCCAACAGCTCCCCTCCCTCCACGTGTAAACGGCAGCAAGTAACAATCCCCCCGCTTCACAGCTCCCCTCCCTCCACGTGTAAACGGTACAGAGTAACAATCCCCCCCGCCCCACAGCACCCCTCCCTCCACGTATAAACGGGAGCAAGTAACAATCCCCCCTCCCCACAGCTCCCCTCACTCCACATGTAAACGGGAGCAAGTAACAATCCCCCCTGCCCCACAGCTCCCTTCCCTCCACATGTAAACGGGAGCAAGTAACAATCCCCCCTGCCCCACAGCTCCCCTCCCTCCACGTGTAAACGGAACAGAGTAACAATCCCCCCCAGCCCCACAGCTCCCCTCCCTCCACGTGTAAACGGCAGCAAGTAACAATCCCCCCTGCCCCACAGCTCCCCTCCCTCCACATGTAAACGGGAGCAAGTAACAATCCCCCCAGCCCCACAGCTCCCCTCCCTCCACGTGTAAACGGGAGCAAGTAACAAACACCCTGCCCCACAGCTCCCCTCCCTCCACGTGTAAACGGCACAAAGTAACAATACCCCCTGCCCCACAGCTCCCCTCCCTCCACGTGTAAACGGGAGCAAGTAACAAACCCCCCGCCCCACAGCTCCCCTCCCTCCATGTGTAAACGGCACAGAGTAACAATCCCCCCGCCCCACAGCTCACCTCCGTCCACGTGTAAACGGGAGCAAGTAACAATCCCCCTCGCCCCACAACTCCCCTCCCTCCACGTGTAAACGGGAGCAAGTAACAATCCCCCCTGCCCCACAGCTCCCCTCCCTCCACATTTAAACAGGAGCAAGTAACAATCCCCCCCGCCCCACAGCTCCCCTCCCTCCACGTGTAAACGGGAGCAAGTAACAATCCCCCCTGCCCCACAGCTCACCTCCCTCCACGTGTGAACGGCACAGAATAACAATCCCCCATTCCCCACAGCTCCCCTCCCTCCACGTGTAAACGGGAGCAAGTAACAATCCCCCATGCCCAACAGCTCCCCTCCCTCCACGTGTAAACGGGAGCAAGTAACAATCTCCCTCCCCACAGCTCCCCTCACTTCACGTGTAAACGGGAGCAAGTAACAATCCGCCCTGCCCCACAGCTCCCCTCCCTCCACGTGTACACGGGAGCAAGTAACAATCCCGCCGCCCCAAAGCTACCCTCCCTCCATGTGTAAACGGGAGCAAGTAACAATCCCCCTCGCGCCACAGCTCCCCTCCCTCCATGTGTAAACGGGAGCAAGTAACAATCCCCCTCGCCCCACAGCTCCCCTCCCTCCACGTGTAAACGGGAGCAAGTAACAATCCCCCTCGCCCCACAGCTCCCCTCCCTCCACGTGTAAATGGCACAGAGTAACAATCCCCCCGCCCCACAGCTCCCCTCCCTCCACGTGCAAACGGGAGCAAGTAACAATCCCCCCTGCCACACAGCTCCCCTCCCTCCACGTGAAAACTGCACAGCGTAACAATCCCCCCTGCCCACAGCTTCCCTCCCTCCACGTGTAAACGGGAGCAAGTAACAATCCCTCCTGCCCCACAGCTCCCCTCCCTCCACGTGTAAACGGCAGCAAGTAACAATCCCCCCGCTTCACAGCTCCCCTCCCTCCACGTGTAAACGGTACAGAGTAACAATCCCCCCCGCACCACAGCACCCCTCCCTCCACGTATAAACGGGAGCAAGTAACAATCCCCCCTCCCCACAGCTCCCCTCACTCCACATGTAAACGGGAGCAAGTAACAATCCCCCCTGCCCCACAGCTCCCTTCCCTCCACATGTAAACGGGAGCAAGTAACAATCCCCCCTGCCCCACAGCTCCCCTCCCTCCACGTGTAAACGGAACAGAGTAACAATCCCCCCCAGCCCCACAGCTCCCCTCCCTCCACGTGTAAACGGCAGCAAGTAACAATCCCCCCTGCCCCACAGCTCCCATCCCTCCACATGTAAACGGGAGCAAGTAACAATCCCCCCAGCCCCACAGCTCCCCTCCCTCCACGTGTAAACGGGAGCAAGTAACAATCCCCCCTGCCCCACAGCTCCCCTCCCTCCACGTGTAAACGGCACAAAGTAACAATACCCCCTGCCCCACAGCTCCCCTCCCTCCACGTGTAAACGGGAGCAAGTAACAAACCCCCCGCCCCACAGCTCCCCTCCCTCCATGTGTAAACGGCACAGAGTAACAATCCCCCCGCCCCACAGCTCACCTCCGTCCACGTGTAAACGGGAGCAAGTAACAATCCCCCTCGCCCCACAACTCCCCTCCCTCCACGTGTAAACGGGAGCAAGTAACAATCCCCCCTGCCCCACAGCTCCCCTCCCTCCACATTTAAACAGGAGCAAGTAACAATCCCCCCCGCCCCACAGCTCCCCTCCCTCCACGTGTAAACGGGAGCAAGTAACAAACCCCCCGCCCCACAGCTCCCCTCCCTCCATGTGTAAACGGCACAGAGTAACAATCCCCCCGCCCCACAGCTCACCTCCGTCCACGTGTAAACGGGAGCAAGTAACAATCCCCCTCGCCCCACAACTCCCCTCCCTCCACGTGTAAACGGGAGCAAGTAACAATCCCCCCTGCCCCACAGCTCCCCTCCCTCCACATTTAAACAGGAGCAAGTAACAATCCCCCCCGCCCCACAGCTCCCCTCCCTCCACGTGTAAACGGGAGCAAGTAACAATCCCCCCTGCCCCACAGCTCACCTCCCTCCACGTGTGAACGGCACAGAATAACAATCCCCCATTCCCCACAGCTCCCCTCCCTCCACGTGTAAACGGGAGCAAGTAACAATCCCCCATGCCCAACAGCTCCCCTCCCTCCACGTGTAAACGGGAGCAAGTAACAATCTCCCTCCCCACAGCTCCCCTCACTTCACGTGTAAACGGGAGCAAGTAACAATCCGCCCTGCCCCACAGCTCCCCTCCTTCCACGTGTACACGGGAGCAAGTAACAATCCCGCCGCCCCAAAGCTACCCTCCCTCCATGTGTAAACGGGAGCAAGTAACAATCCCCCTCGCGCCACAGCTCCCCTCCCTCCACGTGTAAACGGGAGCAAGTAACAATCCCCCTCGCCCCACAGCTCCCCTCCCTCCACGTGTAAACGGGAGCAAGTAACAATCCCCCTCGCCCCACAGCTCCCCTCACTCCACGTGTAAACGGGAGCAAGTAACAATCCCCCCGCCCCACAGCTCCCCTCCCTCCACGTGCAAACGGGAGCAAGTAACAATCCCCCCTGCCACACAGCTCCCCTCCCTCCACGTGAAAACTGCACAGCGTAACAATCCCCCCTGCCCACAGCTTCCCTCCCTCCACGTGTAAACGGGAGCAAGTAACAATCCCTCCTGCCCCACAGCTCCCCTCCCTCCACGTGTAAACGGCAGCAAGTAACAATCCCCCCGCTTCACAGCTCCCCTCCCTCCACGTGTAAACGGGAGCAAGTAACAATCCCCCCTGCCCCACAGCTCCCCTCCCTCCACGTGTAAACGGCACAAAGTAACAATACCCCCTGCCCCACAGCTCCCCTCCCTCCACGTGTAAACGGGAGCAAGTAACAAACCCCCCGCCCCACAGCTCCCCTCCCTCCATGTGTAAACGGCACAGAGTAACAATCCCCCCGCCCCACAGCTCACCTCCGTCCACGTGTAAACGGGAGCAAGTAACAATCCCCCTCGCCCCACAACTCCCCTCCCTCCACGTGTAAACGGGAGCAAGTAACAAACCCCCTGCCCCACAGCTCCCCTCCCTCCACATTTAAACAGGAGCAAGTAACAATCCCCCCTGCCCCACAGCTCCCCTCCCTCCACATTTAAACAGGAGCAAGTAACAATCCCCCATGCCCCACAGCTCACCTCCCTCCACGTGTGAACGGCACAGAATAACAATCCCCCATTCCCCACAGCTCCCCTCCCTCCACGTGTAAACGGGAGCAAGTAACAATCCCCCATGCCCAACAGCTCCCCTCCCTCCACGTGTAAACGGGAGCAAGTAACAATCTCCCTCCCCACAGCTCCCCTCACTTCACGTGTAAACGGGAGCAAGTAACAATCCCCCCAGCCCCACAGCTCCCCTCCCTCCACGTGTAAACGGGAGCAAGTAACAATCCCCCCTGCCCCACAGCTCCCCACCCTCCATGTGTAAACGGGAGCAATGAACAATCCCCCCTGCCCCACAGCTTCCCTCCGTCCATGTGTAAACGGCACAGAGTAACAATCCCCCCCGCCCCACAGCTCCCCTCCCTCCACGTGTAAACGGGAACAAGTAACAATCCGCCCTGCCCCACAGCTCCCCTCCCTCCACGTGTACACGGGAGCAAGTAACAATCCCGCCGCCCCAAAGCTACCCTCCCTCCATGTGTAAACGGGAGCAAGTAACAATCCCCCTCGCCCCACAGCTCCCCTCCCTCCACGTGTAAACGGGAGCAAGTAACAATCCCCCTCGCCCCACAGCTCCCCTCCCTCCACGTGTAAACGGGAGCAAGTAACAATCCCCCTCGCCCCACAGCTCCCCTCCCTCCACGTGTAAACGGCACAGAGTAACAATCCGCCCGCCCCACAGCTCCCCTCCCTCCACGTGCAAACGGGAGCAAGTAACAATCCCCCCTGCCACACAGCTCCCCTCCCTCCACGTGAAAACTGCACAGCGTAACAATCCCCCCGCCCCACAGCTCCCCTCCCTCCACGTGTAAACGGCAGCAAGTAACAATCCCCCCGCTTCACAGCTCCCCTCCCTCCACGTGTAAACTGTACAGAGTAACAATCCCCCCCGCCCCACAGCACCCCTCCCTCCACGTATAAACGGGAGCAAGTAACAATCCCCCCTCCCCACAGCTCCCCTCACTCCACATGTAAACGGGAGCAAGTAACAATCCCCCCTGCCCCACAGCTCCCTTCCCTCCACATGTAAACGGGAGCAAGTAACAATCCCCCCTGCCACACAGCTCCCCTCCCTCCACGTGTAAACGGAACAGAGTAACAATCCCCCCCAGCCCCACAGCTCCCCTCCCTCCACGTGTAAACGGCAGCAAGTAACAATCCCCCCTGCCCCACAGCTCCCCTCCCTCCACATGTAAACGGGAGCAAGTAACAATCCCCCCAGCCCCACAGCTCCCCTCCCTCCACGTGTAAACGGGAGCAAGTAACAATCCCCCCTGCCCCACAGCTCCCCTCCCTCCACGTGTAAACGGCACAAAGTAACAATACCCCCTGCCCCACAGCTCCCCTCCCTCCACGTGTAAACGGGAGCAAGTAACAAACCCCCCGCCCCACAGCTCCCCTCCCTCCATGTGTAAACGGCACAGAGTAACAATCCCCCCGCCCCACAGCTCACCTCCGTCCACGTGTAAACGGGAGCAAGTAACAATCCCCCTCGCCCCACAACTCCCCTCCCTCCACGTGTAAACGGGAGCAAGTAACAATCCCCCCTGCCCCACAGCTCCCCTCCCTCCACATTTAAACAGGAGCAAGTAACAATCCCCCCCGCCCCACAGCTCCCCTCCCTCCACGTGTAAACGGGAGCAAGTAACAATCCCCCCTGCCCCACAGCTCACCTCCCTCCACGTGTGAACGGCACAGAATAACAATCCCCCATTCCCCACAGCTCCCCTCCCTCCACGTGTAAACGGGAGCAAGTAACAATCCCCCATGCCCAACAGCTCCCCTCCCTCCACGTGTAAACGGGAGCAAGTAACAATCTCCCTCCCCACAGCTCCCCTCACTTCACGTGTAAACGGGAGCAAGTAACAATCCCCCCAGCCCCACAGCTCCCCTCCCTCCACGTGTAAACGGGAGCAAGTAACAATCCCCCCTGCCCCACAGCTCCCCACCCTCCATGTGTAAACGGGAGCAATGAACAATCCCCCCTGCCCCACAGCTTCCCTCCGTCCATGTGTAAACGGCACAGAGTAACAATCCCCCCCGCCCCACAGCTCCCCTCCCTCCACGTGTAAACGGGAACAAGTAACAATCCGCCCTGCCCCACAGCTCCCCTCCCTCCACGTGTACACGGGAGCAAGTAACAATCCCGCCGCCCCAAAGCTACCCTCCCTCCATGTGTAAACGGGAGCAAGTAACAATCCCCCTCGCCCCACAGCTCCCCTCCCTCCACATGTAAACGGGAGCAAGTAACAATCCCCCTCGCCCCACAGCTCCCCTCCCTCCACGTGTAAACGGGAGCAAGTAACAATCCCCCTCGCCCCACAGCTCCCCTCCCTCCACGTGTAAACGGCACAGAGTAACAATCCGCCCGCCCCACAGCTCCCCTCCCTCCACGTGCAAACGGGAGCAAGTAACAATCCCCCCTGCCACACAGCTCCCCACCCTCCATGTGTAAACGGGAGCAATGAACAATCCCCCCTGCCCCACAGCTTCCCTCCGTCCATGTGTAAACGGCACAGAGTAACAATCCCCCCCGCCCCACAGCTCCCCTCCCTCCACGTGTAAACGGGAACAAGTAACAATCCGCCCTGCCCCACAGCTCCCCTCCCTCCACGTGTACACGGGAGCAAGTAACAATCCCGCCGCCCCAATGCTACCCTCCCTCCATGTGTAAACGGGAGCAAGTAACAATCCCCCTCGCCCCACAGCTCCCCTCCCTCCACGTGTAAACGGGAGCAAGTAACAATCCCCCTCGCCCCACAGCTCCCCTCCCTCCACGTGTAAACGGGAGCAAGTAACAATCCCCCTCGCCCCACAGCTCCCCTCCCTCCACGTGTAAACGGCACAGAGTAACAATCCGCCCGCCCCACAGCTCCCCTCCCTCCACGTGCAAACGGGAGCAAGTAACAATCCCCCCTGCCACACAGCTCCCCTCCCTCCACGTGAAAACTGCACAGCGTAACAATCCCCCCTGCCCCACAGCTCCCCTCCCTCCACGTGTAAACGGGAGCAAGTAACAATCCCTCCTGCCCCACAGCTCCCCTCCCTCCACGTGTAAACGGCAGCAAGTAACAATCCCCCCGCTTCACAGCTCCCCTCCCTCCACGTGTAAACTGTACAGAGTAACAATCCCCCCCGCCCCACAGCACCCCTCCCTCCACGTATAAACGGGAGCAAGTAACAATCCCCCCTCCCCACAGCTCCCCTCACTCCACATGTAAACGGGAGCAAGTAACAATCCCCCCTGCCCCACAGCTCCCTTCCCTCCACATGTAAACGGGAGCAAGTAACAATCCCCCCTGCCACACAGCTCCCCTCCCTCCACGTGTAAACGGAACAGAGTAACAATCCCCCCCAGCCCCACAGCTCCCCTCCCTCCACGTGTAAACGGCAGCAAGTAACAATCCCCCCTGCCCCACAGCTCCCCTCCCTCCACATGTAAACGGGAGCAAGTAACAATCCCCCCAGCCCCACAGCTCCCCTCCCTCCACGTGTAAACGGGAGCAAGTAACAATCCCCCCTGCCCCACAGCTCCCCTCCCTCCACGTGTAAACGGCACAAAGTAACAATACCCCCTGCCCCACAGCTCCCCTCCCTCCACGTGTAAACGGGAGCAAGTAACAAACACCCCGCCCCACAGCTCCCCTCCCTCCATGTGTAAACGGCACAGAGTAACAATCCCCCCGCCCCACAGCTCACCTCCGTCCACGTGTAAACGGGAGCAAGTAACAATCCCCCTCGCCCCACAACTCCCCTCCCTCCACGTGTAAACGGGAGCAAGTAACAATCCCCCCTGCCCCACAGCTCCCCTCCCTCCACATTTAAACAGGAGCAAGTAACAATCCCCCCCGCCCCACAGCTCCCCTCCCTCCACGTGTAAACGGGAGCAAGTAACAATCCCCCCTGCCCCACAGCTCACCTCCCTCCACGTGTGAACGGCACAGAATAACAATCCCCCATTCCCCACAGCTCCCCTCCCTCCACGTGTAAACGGGAGCAAGTAACAATCCCCCATGCCCAACAGCTCCCCTCCCTCCACGTGTAAACGGGAGCAAGTAACAATCTCCCTCCCCACAGCTCCCCTCACTTCACGTGTAAACGGGAGCAAGTAACAATCCCCCCAGCCCCACAGCTCCCCTCCCTCCACGTGTAAACGGGAGCAAGTAACAATCCCCCCTGCCCCACAGCTCCCCACCCTCCATGTGTAAACGGGAGCAATGAACAATCCCCCCTGCCCCACAGCTTCCCTCCGTCCATGTGTAAACGGCACAGAGTAACAATCCCCCCCGCCCCACAGCTCCCCTCCCTCCACGTGTAAACGGGAACAAGTAACAATCCGCCCTGCCCCACAGCTCCCCTCCCTCCACGTGTACACGGGAGCAAGTAACAATCCCGCCGCCCCAAAGCTACCCTCCCTCCATGTGTAAACGGGAGCAAGTAACAATCCCCCTCGCCCCACAGCTCCCCTCCCTCCACGTGTAAACGGGAGCAAGTAACAATCCCCCTCGCCCCACAGCTCCCCTCCCTCCACGTGTAAACGGGAGCAAGTAACAATCCCCCTCGCCCCACAGCTCCCCTCCCTCCACGTGTAAACGGCACAGAGTAACAATCCGCCCGCCCCACAGCTCCCCTCCCTCCACGTGCAAACGGGAGCAAGTAACAATCCCCCCTGCCACACAGCTCCCCTCCCTCCACGTGAAAACTGCACAGCGTAACAATCCCCCCGCCCCACAGCTCCCCTCCCTCCACGTGTAAACGGCAGCAAGTAACAATCCCCCCGCTTCACAGCTCCCCTCCCTCCACGTGTAAACTGTACAGAGTAACAATCCCCCCCGCCCCACAGCACCCCTCCCTCCACGTATAAACGGGAGCAAGTAACAATCCCCCCTCCCCACAGCTCCCCTCACTCCACATGTAAACGGGAGCAAGTAACAATCCCCCCTGCCCCACAGCTCCCTTCCCTCCACATGTAAACGGGAGCAAGTAACAATCCCCCCTGCCCCACAGCTCCCCTCCCTCCACGTGTAAACGGAACAGAGTAACAATCCCCCCCAGCCCCACAGCTCCCCTCCCTCCACGTGTAAACGGCAGCAAGTAACAATCCCCCCTGCCCCACAGCTCCCCTCCCTCCACATGTAAACGGGAGCAAGTAACAATCCCCCCGCCCCACAGCTCCCCTCCCTCCACGTGTAAACGGGAGCAAGTAACAATCCCCCCTGCCCCACAGCTCCCCTCCCTCCACGTGTACACGGGAGCAAGTAACAATCCCGCCGCCCCAAAGCTACCCTCCCTCCATGTGTAAACGGGAGCAAGTAACAATCCCCCTCGCCCCACAGCTCCCCTCCCTCCACGTGTAAACGGGAGCAAGTAACAATCCCCCTCGCCCCACAGCTCCCCTCCCTCCACGTGTAAACGGGAGCAAGTAACAATATTCCCTGCCCCACAGCTCCCTTCCCTCCACATGTAAACGGGAGCAAGTAACAATCCCCCCTGCCCCACAGCTCCCCTCCCTCCACGTGTAAACGGAACAGAGTAACAATCCCCCCCAGCCCCACAGCTCCCCTCCCTCCACGTGTAAACGGCAGCAAGTAACAATCCCCCCTGCCCCACAGCTCCCCTCCCTCCACATGTAAACGGGAGCAAGTAACAATCCCCCCAGCCCCACAGCTCCCCTCCCTCCACGTGTAAACGGGAGCAAGTAACAATCCCCCCAGCCCCACAGCTCCCCTCCCTCCACGTGTAAACGGGAGCAAGTAACAATCCCCCCTGCCCCACAGCTCCCCTCCCTCCACGTGTAAACGGCACAAAGTAACAATACCCCCTGCCCCACAGCTCCCCTCCCTCCACGTGTAAACGGGAGCAAGTAACAAACCCCCCGCCCCACAGCTCCCCTCCCTCCATGTGTAAACGGCACAGAGTAACAATCCCCCCGCCCCACAGCTCACCTCCGTCCACGTGTAAACGGGAGCAAGTAACAATCCCCCTCGCCCCACAACTCCCCTCCCTCCAAGTGTAAACGGGAGCAAGTAACAATCCCCCCTGCCCCACAGCTCCCCTCCCTCCACATTTAAACAGGAGCAAGTAACAATCCCCCCCGCCCCACAGCTCCCCTCCCTCCACGTGTAAACGGGAGCAAGTAACAATCCCCCCTGCCCCACAGCTCACCTCCCTCCACGTGTGAACGGCACAGAATAACAATCCCCCATTCCCCACAGCTCCCCTCCCTCCACGTGTAAACGGGAGCAAGTAACAATCCCCCCGGCCCACAGCTCCCCTCCCTCCACGTGTGAACGGCACAGAATAACAATCCCCCATGCCCAACAGCTCCCCTCCCTCCACGTGTAAACGGGAGCAAGTAACAATCTCCCTCCCCACAGCTCCCCTCACTTCACGTGTAAACGGGAGCAAGTAACAATCCCCCCAGCCCCACAGCTCCCCTCCCTCCACGTGTAAACGGGAGCAAGTAACAATCCCCCCTGCCCCACAGCTCCCCTCCCTCCATGTGTAAACGGGAGCAATGAACAATCCCCCCTGCCCCACAGCTTCCCTCCGTCCATGTGTAAACGGCACAGAGTAACAATCCCCCCCGCCCCACAGCTCCCCTCCCTCCACGTGTAAACGGGAGCAATGAACAATCCCCCCTGCCCCACAGCTCCCCTCCCTCCACGTGTAAACGGCAGCAAGTAACAATCCCCCTGCCCCACAGCTCCCCTCCCTCCACGTGTAAACGGGAGCAATGAACAATCCCCCCTGCCCCACAGCTTCCCTCCCTCCACGTGTAAACGGGAGCAAGTAACAATCCCCCCCGCCCCACAGCTCCCCTCCCTCCACGTGTAAACGGCACAGAGTAACAATCCCCCCCGCCCCACAGCTCCCCTCCCTCCACGTGTGAACGGCACAGAATAACAATCCCCCATGCCCCTCAGCTCCCCTCCCTCCACGTGTAAACGGGAGCAAGTAACAATCCCCCCGCCCCACAGCTCCCCTCCCTCCACGTGTGAACAGCACAGAATAACAATCCCCCATGCCCCACAGCTCCCCTCCCTCCACGTGTAAACGGGAGCAAGTAACAATCCCCCCGCCCCACAGCTCCCCTCCCTCCACGTGTAAACGGGAGCAAGTAACAATCCCCCCGCCCCACAGCTCCCCTCCCTCAACGTGTAAACGGCACAGAGTAACAATCCCCCCGCCCCACAGCTCCCCTCCCTCCACATTTAAACAGGAGCAAGTAACAATCCCCCCCGCCCCACAACTCCCCTCCCTCCACGTGTAAACGGGAGCAAGTAACAATCCCCCCTGCCCCACAGCTCACCTCCCTCCACGTGTGAACGGCACAGAATAACAATCCCCCATTCCCCACAGCTCCCCTCCCTCCACGTGTAAACGGGAGCAAGTAACAATCCCCCCGGCCCACAGCTCCCCTCCCTCCACGTGTGAACGGCACAGAATAACAATCCCCCCTGCCCCACAGCTCCCCTCCCTCCATGTGTAAACGGGAGCAAGTAACAATCCCCCCGCCCCACAGCTCCCCTCCCTCCACGTGTAAACGGGAGCAATGTACAATCCCCCCTGCCCCACAGCTTCCCTCCGTCCATGTGTAAACGGCACAGAGTTACAATCCCCCCCGCCCCACAGCTCCCCTCCCTCCACGTGTAAACGGGAGCAATGAACAATCCCCCCTGCCCCACAGCTTCCCTCCCTCCACGTGTAAACGGCAGCAAGTAACAATCCCCCCGTCCCACAGCTCCCCTCCCTCCACGTGTAAACGGGAGCAATGAACAATCCCCCCTGCCCCACAGCTTCCCTCCCTCCACGTGTAAACGGGAGCAAGTAACAATCCCCCCCGCCCCACAGCTCCCCTCCCTCCACGTGTGAACGGCACAGAATAACAATCCCCCATGCCCCTCAGCTCCCCTCCCTCCACGTGTAAACGGGAGCAAGTAACAATCCCCCCGCCCCACAGCTCCCCTCCCTCCACGTGTGAACAGCACAGAATAACAATCCCCCATGCCCCACAGCTCCCCTCCCTCCACGTGTAAACGGGAGCAAGTAACAATCCCCCCGCCCCACAGCTCCCCTCCCTCCACGTGTAAACGGGAGCAAGTAACAATCCCCCCGCCCCACAGCTCCCCTCCCTCCACGTGTGAACGGCACAGAATAACAATCCCCCATGCCCCACAGCTCCCCTCCCTCCACGTGAAAAACGGGAGCAAGTAACAATCCCCCCTCCCCACAGCTCCCCTCACTCCACGTGTAAACGGGAGCAAGTAACAATCCCCCCAGCCCCACAGCTCCCCTCCCTCCACGTGTAAACGGGAGCAAGTAACAATCCCCCCAGCCCCACAGCTACCCTCCCTCCTCGTGTAAGCGGGAGCAAGTAACTATCCCCCCCGCCCCACAGCTCCCCTCCCTCCACGTGTAAACGGGAGCAAGTAACAATCCCCGCAGCCTCACAGCTCCCCTCCCTCCACGTGTAAATGGGAGCAAGTAACAATCCCCCCCGCCCCACAGCTCCCCTCCCTCCATGTGTAAACGGGAGCAAGTAACAATCCCCCCCCCCACGACCCACAGCTCCCCTCCCTCCACGTGTAAACGGGAGCAAGTAACAATCCCCCCTGCCACACAGCTCCCCTCCCTCCACGTGTAAACGGGAGCAAGTAACAATCCCCCCTGCCACACAGCTCCCCTCCCTCCACGTGTAAACGGGAGCAAGTAACAATCCCCCCTGCCACACAGCTCCCCTCCCTCCACGTGTAAACGGGAGCAAGTAACAATCCCGCCGCCCCAAAGCTACCCTCCCTCCATGTGTAAACGGGAGCAAGTAACAATCCCCCTCGCCCCACAGCTCCCCTCCCTCCATGTGTAAACGGGAGCAAGTAACAATCCCCCTCGCCCCACAGCTCCCCTCCCTCCACGTGTAAACGGGAGCAAGTAACAATCCCCCTCGCCCCACAGCTCCCCTCCCTCCACGTGTAAACGGCACAGAGTAACAATCCCCCCGCCACACAGCTCCCCTCCCTCCACGTGTAAACGGCAGCAAGTAACAATCCCCCCTCCCCACAGCTACCCTCCCTCCATGTGTAAACGGGAGCAAGTAACAATCCCTCCTGCCCCACAGCTCCCCTCCCTCCATGTGTAAACGGGAGCAAGTAACAATCCCTCCTGCCCCACAGCTCCCCTCCCTCCACGTGTAAACGGGAGCAAGTAACTATCCCCCCTGCCACACAGCTCCCCTCCCTCCACGTGAAAACTGCACAGCGTAACAATCCCCCTGCCCCACAGCTCCCCTCCCTCCATGTGTAAACGGGAGCAAGTAACAATCCCTCCTGCCCCACAGCTCCCCTCCCTCCACGTGTAAACGGCAGCAAGTAACAATCCCCCCGCCTCACAGCTCCCCTCCCTCCACGTGTAAACGGTACAGAGTAACAATCCCCCCCGCCCCACAGCACCCCTCCCTCCACGTATAAACGGGAGCAAGTAACAATCCCCCCTCCCCACAGCTCCCCTCACTCCACATGTAAACGGGAGCAAGTAACAATCCCCCCTGCCCCACAGCTCCCTTCCCTCCACATGTAAACGGGAGCAAGTAACAATCCCCCCGCCCCACAGCTCCCCTCCCTCCACGTGTAAACGGGAGCAGTGAACAATCCCCCCTGCCCCACAGCTTCCCTCCCTCCACGTGTAAACGGGAGCAAGTAACAATCCCCCCCGCCCCACAGCTCCCCTCCCTCCACGTGTGAACGGCACAGAATAACAATCCCCCACCCCACAGCTCCCCTCCCTCCACGTGTAAACGGGAGCAAGTAACAATCCCCCCGCCCCACAGCTCCCCTCCCTCCACGTGTGAACAGCACAGAATAACAATCCCCCATGACCCACAGCTCCCGTCCCTGCACGTGTAAACGGGAGCAAGTAACAATCCCCCCGCCCCACAGCTCCCCTCCCTCCACGTGTAAACGGGAGCAAGTAACAATCCCCACAGCCCCACAGCTCCCCTCCCCCCACGTGTAAACGGGAGCAAGTAACAATCCCCCCAGCCCCACAGCTACCCTCCCTCCACGTGTAAACGGGAGCAAGTAACTATGCCCCCCGCCCCACAGCTCCCCTCCCTCCACGTGTAAACGGGAGCAAGTAACAATCCCCGCAGCCCCACAGCTCCCCTCCCTCCACGTGTAAACGGGAGCAAGTAACAATCCCCCCCGCCCCACAGCTCCCCTCCCTCCACGTGTAAACGGGAGTAAGTAACAATCCCCCCTGCCCCACAGCTCCACTCCCTCCACGTGTAAACGGCAGCAAGTAACAATCCCCCCTGCCACACAGCTCCCCTCCCTCCACGTGAAAACTGCACAGCGTAACAATCCCCCCTGCCCCACAGCTCCCCTCCCTCCACGTGTAAACGGGAGCAAGTAACAATCCCTGCTGCCCCACAGCTCCCCTCCCTCCACGTGTAAACGGCAGCAAGTAACAATCCCCCCGCCTCACAGCTCCCCTCCCTCCACGTGTAAACGGTACAGAGTAACAATCCCCCCCGCCCCACAGCAGCCCTCCCTCCACGTATAAACGGGAGCAAGTAACAATCCCCCCTCCCCACAGCTCCCCTCACTCCACATGTAAACGGGAGCAAGTAACAATCCCCCCTGCCCCACAGCTCCCTTCCCTCCACATGTAAACGGGAGCAAGTAACAATCCCCCCACCCCACAGCTCCCCTCCCTCCACGTGTAAACGGGAGCAGTGAACAATCCCCCCTGCCCCACAGCTTCCCTCCCTCCACGTGTAAACGGGAGCAAGTAACAATCCCCCCCGCCCCACAGCTCCCCTCCCTCCACGTGTGAACGGCACAGAATAACAATCCCCCACCCCACAGCTCCCCTCCCTCCACGTGTAAACGGGAGCAAGTAACAATCCCCCCGCCCCACAGCTCCCCTCCCTCCACGTGTGAACAGCACAGAATAACAATCCCCCATGCCCCACAGCTCCCGTCCCTGCAAGTGTAAACGGGAGCAAGTAACAATCCCCCCGCCCCACAGCTCCCCTCCCTCCACGTGTAAACGGGAGCAAGTAACAATCCCCCCAGCCCCACAGCTCCCCTCCCTCCACGTGTAAACGGGAGCAAGTAACAATCCCCCCCGGCCCACAGCTCCCCTCCCTCCACGTGTAAACGGGAGCAAGTAACAATCCCCCCGCCCCACAGCTCCCCTCCCTCCACGTGTGAACGGCACAGAATAACAATCCCCCATGCCCCACAGCTCCCCTCCCTCCACGTGTAAACGGGAGCAAGTAACAATCCCCCCTCCCCACAGCTCCCCTCACTCCACGTGTAAACGGGAGCAAGTAACAATCCCCCCAGCCCCACAGCTCCCCTCCCTCCACGTGTAAACGGGAGCAAGTAACAATCCCCCCAGCCCCACAGCTACCCTCCCTCCACGTGTAAACGGGAGCAAGTAACTATCCCCCCCGCCCCACAGCTCCCCTCCCTCCACGTGTAAACGGGAGCAAGTAACAATCCCCGCAGCCCCACAGCTCCCCTCCCTCCACGTGTAAACGGGAGCAAGTAACAATCCCCCCCGCCCCACAGCTCCCCTCCCTCCACGTGTAAACGGGAGCAAGTAACAATCCCCCCTGCCCCACAGCTCCCCTCCCTCCACGTGTAAACGGGAGCAAGTAACAATCCCCCCTGCCCCACAGCTCCCCTCCCTCCACGTGTAAACGGCACAAAGTAACAATTCCCCCTGCCCCACAGCTCCCCTCCCTCCACGTGTAAACGGGAGCAAGTAACAATACCCCCCCCCGACCCACAGCTCCCCTCCCTCCATGTGTAAACGGGAGCAAGTAACAATCCCCCACGACCAAAAGCTCCCCTACCTCCACGTGTAAACGGCACAAAGTAACAATCACCCCTGCCCCACAGCTCCCCTCCCTCCACGTGTAAACGGGAGCAAGTAACAATCCCCCCTGCCCCATAGCTCACCTCCCTCCACGTGTAAACGGGAGCAATGAACAATCCCCCCGCCCCACAGCTCCACTCCCTCCAATTGTAAACGGGAGCATGTAACAATCCCCCCCCGCCCCACAGCTCCCCTCCCTCCACGTGTAAACGGGAGCAAGTAACAATCCCCCCCGCCCCACTCCTCCCCTCCCTCCACGTGTGAACGGCACAGAATAACAATCCCCCGTTCCCCACAGCTCCCCTCCCTCCACGTGTAAACGGGAGCAAGTAACAATCCCCCCGCCCCACAGCTCCCCTCCCTCCACGTGTGAACGGCACAGAATAACAATCCCCCATGCCCCACAGCTCCCCTCCCTCCACGTGTAAACGGGAGCAAGTAACAATCCCCCCTCCCCACAGCTCCCCTCACTTCACGTGTAAACGGGAGCAAGTAACAATCCCCCCAGCCCCACAGCTCACCTCCCTCCACGTGTAGACGGGAGCAAGTAACAATCCCCCCTGCCCCACAGCTCCCCTCCCTCCACGTGTAAACGGGAGCAATGAACAATCCCCCCCGCCCCACAGCTCCCCTCCCTCCACGTGTAAACGGGAGCAATGAACAATCCCCCCTGCCCCACAGCTCCCCTCCCTCCACGTGTAAACGGCAGCAAGTAACAATCCCCCCGCCCCACAGCTCCCCTCCCTCCACGTGTAAACGGGAGCAAGTAACAATCCCCCCTCCCCACAGCTCCCCTCACTCCACGTGTAAACGGGAGCAAGTAACAATCACCCCAGCCCCACAGCTCCCCTCCCTCCACGTGTAAACGGGAGCAAGTAACAATCCCCCCTGCCCCACAGCTCCCCTCCCTCCACGTGTAAACGGGAGCAATGTACAATCCCCCCTGCCCCACAGCTACCCTCCCTCCACGTGTAAACGGCACAGAGTAACAATCCCTGGGCCCCACAGCTCCCCTCACTCCATGTGTAAATGGGAGCAAGTAACAATCCCCCCCGCCCCACAGCTCCCCTCCCTCCATGTGCAAACGGGAGCAATGTACAATCCCCCCTGCCGCACAGCTACCCTCCCTCCACGTGTAAACGGCACAGAGTAACAATCCGCCCGCCCCACAACTCCCCTCCCTCCACGTGCAAACGGGAGCAAGTAACAATCCCCCCCGCCCCACAGCTCCCCTCCCTCCAGGTGTAAACGGCACAGAGTAACAATCCCCCATGCCCCACAGCTCCCCTCCCTCCACGTGTAAACGGCACAGTGTAACAACCCCCCCCGACCCACAGCTCACCTCCCTCCACGTGTAAACGGGAGCAAGTAACAATCCCCCCCCGACCCACAGCTCCCCTCCCTCCACGTGTAAACGGCACAGAGTAACAATCCCCCCCGACCCACAGCTCACCTTCCTCCACGTGTAAACAGGAGCAAGTAACAATCCCCCCTGCCCCACAGCTCCCTTCTCTCCACGTGTAAACGGCAGCAAGTAACAATGCCCCCGACCCAGAGCTCACCTCCGTCCATGTGTAAACTGCACAAAGTAACAATCGCCCCCCCCACGACCCACAGCTCCCCTCCCTCCACGTGTAAACGGGAGCAAGTAACAATCCCCCCTGCCACACAGCTCCCCTCCCTCCACGTGTAAACGGGAGCAAGTAACAATCCCCCCTGCCACACAGCTCCCCTCCCTCCACGTGTAAACGGGAGCAAGTAACAATCCCCCCTGCCACACAGCTCCCCTCCCTCCACGTGTAAACGGGAGCAAGTAACAATCCCGCCGCCCCAAAGCTACCCTCCCTCCATGTGTAAACGGGAGCAAGTAACAATCCCCCTCGCCCCACAGCTCCCCTCCCTCCATGTGTAAACGGGAGCAAGTAACAATCCCCCTCGCCCCACAGCTCCCCTCCCTCCACGTGTAAACGGGAGCAAGTAACAATCCCCCTCGCCCCACAGCTCCCCTCCCTCCACGTGTAAACGGCACAGAGTAACAATCCCCCCGCCACACAGCTCCCCTCCCTCCACGTGTAAACGGCAGCAAGTAACAATCCCCCCTCCCCACAGCTACCCTCCCTCCATGTGTAAACGGGAGCAAGTAACAATCCCTCCTGCCCCACAGCTCCCCTCCCTCCATGTGTAAACGGGAGCAAGTAACAATCCCCCCTGCCACACAGCTCCCCTCCCTCCACGTGAAAACTGCACAGCGTAACAATCCCCCTGCCCCACAGCTCCCCTCCCTCCATGTGTAAACGGGAGCAAGTAACAATCCCTCCTGCCCCACAGCTCCCCTCCCTCCACGTGTAAACGGCAGCAAGTAACAATCCCCCCGCCTCACAGCTCCCCTCCCTCCACGTGTAAACGGTACAGAGTAACAATCCCCCCCGCCCCACAGCACCCCTCCCTCCACGTATAAACGGGAGCAAGTAACAATCCCCCCTCCCCACAGCTCCCCTCACTCCACATGTAAACGGGAGCAAGTAACAATCCCCCCTGCCCCACAGCTCCCTTCCCTCCACATGTAAACGGGAGCAAGTAACAATCCCCCCGCCCCACAGCTCCCCTCCCTCCACGTGTAAACGGGAGCAGTGAACAATCCCCCCTGCCCCACAGCTTCCCTCCCTCCACGTGTAAACGGGAGCAAGTAACAATCCCCCCCGCCCCACAGCTCCCCTCCCTCCACGTGTGAACGGCACAGAATAACAATCCCCCACCCCACAGCTCCCCTCCCTCCACGTGTAAACGGGAGCAAGTAACAATCCCCCCGCCCCACAGCTCCCCTCCCTCCACGTGTGAACAGCACAGAATAACAATCCCCCATGCCCCACAGCTCCCGTCCCTGCACGTGTAAACGGGAGCAAGTAACAATCCCCCCGCCCCACAGCTCCCCTCCCTCCACGTGTAAACGGGAGCAAGTAACAATCCCCACAGCCCCACAGCTCCCCTCCCCCCACGTGTAAACGGGAGCAAGTAACAATCCCCCCAGCCCCACAGCTACCCTCCCTCCACGTGTAAACGGGAGCAAGTAACTATGCCCCCCGCCCCACAGCTCCCCTCCCTCCACGTGTAAACGGGAGCAAGTAACAATCCCCGCAGCCCCACAGCTCCCCTCCCTCCACGTGTAAACGGGAGCAAGTAACAATCCCCCCCGCCCCACAGCTCCCCTCCCTCCACGTGTAAACGGGAGTAAGTAACAATCCCCCCTGCCCCACAGCTCCACTCCCTCCACGTGTAAACGGCAGCAAGTAACAATCCCCCCTGCCACACAGCTCCCCTCCCTCCACGTGAAAACTGCACAGCGTAACAATCCCCCCTGCCCCACAGCTCCCCTCCCTCCACGTGTAAACGGGAGCAAGTAACAATCCCTCCTGCCCCACAGCTCCCCTCCCTCCACGTGTAAACGGCAGCAAGTAACAATCCCCCCGCCTCACAGCTCCCCTCCCTCCACGTGTAAACGGTACAGAGTAACAATCCCCCCCGCCCCACAGCAGCCCTCCCTCCACGTATAAACGGGAGCAAGTAACAATCCCCCCTCCCCACAGCTCCCCTGACTCCACATGTAAACGGGAGCAAGTAACAATCCCCCCTGCCCCACAGCTCCCTTCCCTCCACATGTAAACGGGAGCAAGTAACAATCCCCCCACCCCACAGCTCCCCTCCCTCCACGTGTAAACGGGAGCAGTGAACAATCCCCCCTGCCCCACAGCTTCCCTCCCTCCACGTGTAAACGGGAGCAAGTAACAATCCCCCCCGCCCCACAGCTCCCCTCCCTCCACGTGTGAACGGCACAGAATAACAATCCCCCACCCCACAGCTCCCCTCCCTCCACGTGTAAACGGGAGCAAGTAACAATCCCCCCGCCCCACAGCTCCCCTCCCTCCACGTGTGAACAGCACAGAATAACAATCCCCCATGCCCCACAGCTCCCGTCCCTGCAAGTGTAAACGGGAGCAAGTAACAATCCCCCCGGCCCACAGCTCCCCTCCCTCCACGTGTAAACGGGAGCAAGTAACAATCCCCCCAGCCCCACAGCTACCCTCCCTCCACGTGTAAACGGGAGCAAGTAACTATCCCCCCCGCCCCACAGCTCCCCTCCCTCCACGTGTAAACGGGAGCAAGTAACAATCCCCGCAGCCCCACAGCTCCCCTCCCTCCACGTGTAAACGGGAGCAAGTAACAATCCCCCCCGCCCCACAGCTCCCCTCCCTCCACGTGTAAACGGGAGCAAGTAACTATCCCCTCAGCCCCACAGCTCTCCTCCCTCCACATGTAAACGGGAGCAAGTAACAATCCCCCCTGCCCCACAGCTCCCCTCCCTCCACGTGTAAACGGGAGTAAGTAACAATCCCCCCTGCCCCACAGCTCCACTCCCTCCACATGTAAACGGCAGCAAGTAACAATCCCCCCAGCCCCACATCTCCCCTCCCTCCACGTGTAAACGGGAGCAAGTAACAATCCCCCCTGCCCCACAGCTCCCCTCCCTCCACGTGTAAACGGGAGCAAGTAACAATCCCCCCTGCCCCACAGCTCCCCTCCCTCCACGTGTAAACGGCACAAAGTAACAATTCCCCCTGCCCCACAGCTCCCCTCCCTCCACGTGTAAACGGGAGCAAGTAACAATACCCCCCCCCGACCCACAGCTCCCCTCCCTCCATGTGTAAACGGGAGCAAGTAACATCCACCCCTGCCCCATAGCTCACCTCCCTCCACGTGTAAACGGGAGCAAGTAACAATCCCCCCTGCCCCATAGCTCACCTCCCTCCACGTGTAAACGGGAGCAATGAACAATCCCCCCGCCCCACAGCTCCACTCCCTCCAATTGTAAACGGGAGCATGTAACAATCCCCCCCCGCCCCACAGCTCCCCTCCCGCCACGTGTAAACGGGAGCAAGTAACAATCCCCCCCGCCCCACTCCTCCCCTCCCTCCACGTGTGAACGGCACAGAATAACAATCCCCCGTTCCCCACAGCTCCCCTCCCTCCACGTGTAAACGGGAGCAAGTAACAATCCCCCCGCCCCACAGCTCCCCTCCCTCCACGTGTGAACGGCACAGAATAACAATCCCCCATGCCCCACAGCTCCCCTCCCTCCACGTGTAAACGGGAGCAAGTAACAATCCCCCCTCCCCACAGCTCCCCTCACTTCACGTGTAAACGGGAGCAAGTAACAATCCCCCCAGCCCCACAGCTCACCTCCCTCCACGTGTAGACGGGAGCAAGTAACAATCCCCCCTGCCCCACAGCTCCCCTCCCTCCACGTGTAAACGGGAGCAATGAACAATCCCCCCCGCCCCACAGCTCCCCTCCCTCCACGTGTAAACGGGAGCAATGAACAATCCCCCCTGCCCCACAGCTCCCCTCCCTCCACGTGTAAACGGCAGCAAGTAACAATCCCCCCGCCCCACAGCTCCCCTCCCTCCACGTGTAAACGGGAGCAAGTAACAATCCCCCCTCCCCACAGCTCCCCTCACTCCACGTGTAAACGGGAGCAAGTAACAATCACCCCAGCCCCACAGCTCCCCTCCCTCCACGTGTAAACGGGAGCAAGTAACAATCCCCCCTGCCCCACAGCTCCCCTCCCTCCACGTGTAAACGGGAGCAAGTAACAATCACCCCAGCCCCACAGCTCCCCTCCCTCCACGTGTAAACGGGAGCAAGTAACAATCCCCCCTGCCCCACAGCTCCCCTCCCTCCACGTGTAAACGGGAGCAAGTAACAATCCCCCCTGCCCCACAGCTCCCCTCCCTCCACGTGTAAACGGGAGCAATGTACAATCCCCCCTGCCCCACAGCTACCCTCCCTCCACGTGTAAACGGCACAGAGTAACAATCCCTGGGCCCCACAGCTCCCCTCACTCCATGTGTAAATGGGAGCAAGTAACAATCCCCCCCGCCCCACAGCTCCCCTCCCTCCATGTGCAAACGGGAGCAATGTACAATCCCCCCTGCCGCACAGCTACCCTCCCTCCACGTGTAAACGGCACAGAGTAACAATCCGCCCGCCCCACAACTCCCCTCCCTCCACGTGCAAACGGGAGCAAGTAACAATCCCCCCCGCCCCACAGCTCCCCTCCCTCCAGGTGTAAACGGCACAGAGTAACAATCCCCCATGCCCCACAGCTCCCCTCCCTCCACGTGTAAACGGCACAGTGTAACAACCCCCCCCCGACCCACAGCTCACCTCCCTCCACGTGTAAACGGGAGCAAGTAACAATCCCCCCCCGACCCACAGCTCCCCTCCCTCCACGTGTAAACGGCACAGAGTAACAATCCCCCCCGACCCACAGCTCACCTTCCTCCACGTGTAAACAGGAGCAAGTAACAATCCCCCCTGCCCCACAGCTCCCTTCTCTCCACGTGTAAACGGCAGCAAGTAACAATGCCCCCGACCCAGAGCTCACCTCCGTCCATGTGTAAACTGCACAAAGTAACAATCGCCCCTGCCCCACAGCTCCCCTCCCTGCACGTGTAAACGGCACAGAGAAACAATCCCCCCTGCCCCACAGCTCCCCTCCCTCCACGTGTAAACGGCACAGAGTAACAATCCGCCCGCCCCGCAGCTCCCCTCCCTCCACGTCTAAACGGCACAGAGTAACAATCCCCCATGCCCCACAGCTCCCCTCCCTCCACGTGTAAACGGCACAGAGTAATAATCCCCCATGCCCCACAGCTCCCCTCCCTCCACGTGTAAACGGCATCAAGTAACAAACCCCCCGACCCACAGCTCACCTCCGTCCACGTGTAAACGGGAGCAAGTAACAATCCCCCCTGCCCCACAGCTCCCCTCCCTCCACATGTAAACGGGAGCATGTAACAACCCCCCCTGCCCCACTGCTCCCCTCCCTCCACGTGTAAACGGCAGCAAGTAACAATCCCCCCTGCCCCACAGCTCCCCTCCCTCCACGTGTAAACGGCACAGAGTAACAATCCCCCATGCCCCACAGCTCCCCTCCCTCCACGTGTAAACGGGAGCAAGTAACAATCCCCCCCGCCCCACAGCTCCCCTCCCTCCATGTGTAAACGGGAGCAATGTACAATCCCCCCTGCCCTACAGCTACCCTCCCTCCACGTGTAAACGGCACAGAGTAACAATCCCCCCGCCCCACAGCTCCCCTCCCTCCACGTGTAAACGGCACAGTAACAACCCCCCATGCCCCACAGCTCCCCTCCCTACACGTGTAAACGGCACAGAGTAACAATCCCCCATAACCCACAGCTCCCCTCCCTCCACGTGTAAACGGCATCAAGTAACAATCCCCCCCGAACCACAGCTCCCCTCCCTCCACGTGTAAACGGGAGCAAGTAACAATCCCCCCGCCCCACAGCTCCCCTCCCTCCATGTGTAAACGGCACAGAGTAACAATCCCCACTGCCCCACAGCTCCCCTCTCTCCACGTGTAAACGGGAGCAAGTAACAATCCCCCCCCGACACACAGCTCCCCTCCCTCCACGTGTAAACGGGAGCGAGTAACAATCCCCCCGCCCCACAGCTCCCCTCCCTCCATGTGTAAACGGCACAGAGTAACAATCCCCACTGCCCCACAGCTCCCCTCCCTCCACGTGTAAACGGCACAAAGTAACAATCCCCCCGCCCCACAGCTCCCCTCCCTCCACGTGTAAACGGCACAAAGTAACAATACCCCCTGCCCCACAGCTCCCCTCCCTCCACGTGTAAACGGGAGCAAGTAACAATCCCCCCCTGACCCTCAGCTACCCTCCCTCCACGTATAAACGGCACAGAGTAACAATCCCCCCGCCCCACAGCTCCCCTCCCTCCACGTGTAAACGGGAGCAAGTAACAATACCTCCCCCGACCCACAGCTACCCTCACTCCATGTGTAAACGGGAGCAAGTAACAATCCCCCCTGCCCCTCAGCTACCCTCCCTCCACGTGTAAACGGGAGCAAGTAACAATCCCCCCTGAACCACAGCTCCCCTCCCTCCACGTGTAAACGGGAGCAATGAACAATCCCCCCTCCCCACAGCTACCCTCACTCCACGTGTAAACGGCAGAGAGTAACAATCCCTCCACCCCACAGCTCCCCTCCCTCCACGTGTAAACGGGAGCAAGTAACAATCCACCCCGCCCCACAGCTCCCCTCCCTCCATGTGTAAACGGGAGCAAGTAACAATCCCCCCGCCCCACAGCTCCACTACCTCCACGTGTAAACGGGAGCAAGTAACAATCCCCCCTGTCCCACAGCTCCCCTCCCTCCACGTGTAAACGGCACAAAGTAACAATCCCCCCTGCCCCACAGCTCCCGTCCCTCCACGTGTAAACGGGAGCAAGTAACAATCCCCCCGGCCCCACAGCTCCCCTCCCTCCACCTGTAAACGATACAGAGTAACAATGCCCCATGCCCCACAGCTCCCCTCCCTCCACATGTAAACGGCAATGAGTAACAATCCCCCATGCCCCACAGCTCCCCTCCCTCCACGTGTGAACGGCACATAATAACAATCCCCCATGCCCCACAGCTCCCCTCCCTCCACGTGTAAACGGGAGCAAGTAACAATCCCCCCCGCCCCACAGCTCCCCTCCCTCCATGTGTAAACGGGAGCAAGTAACAATCCCCCCCGCCCCACAGCTCCCCTCCCTCCACGTGTAAATGGGAGCAATGTACAATCCCCCCTGCTCTACAGCTCCCCTCCCTCCACGTGTAAACGGCACAGAGTAACAATCCCCCCGCCCCACAGCTCCCCTCCCTCCACGTGTAAACGGGAGCAAGTAACAATCCCCCCTGCCCCACAGCTCCCCTCCCTCAACGTGTAAACGGGAGCAAGTAACACTCCCCCCCACCGCCCCACAGCTCCCCTCCCTCCACGTGTAAACGGCACAGAGTAACAATCCCCCATGCCCCACAGCTCCCCTCCCTCCACGTGTAAACGGCACAGATTAACAATCCCCCATGCCCCACAGCTCCCCTCCCTCCACGTGTAAACGGCACAGATTAACAATCCCCCCTGCCCCACAGCTCCCTTCCCTCCACGTGTAAACGGCAGCAAGTAACAACCCCCCCGACCCACAGCTCACCTCCGTCCATGTGTAAACTGCACAAAGTAACAATCCCCCCTGCCCCACAGCTCCCCTCTCTCCACGTGTAAACGGCACAGAGTAACAATCCCCCCGCCCCACAGCTCCCCTCCCACCATGTGTAAACGGCACAGAGTAACAATCCCCCCGCCACACAGCTCCCCTCCCTCCACGTGTAAACGGCATCAAGTAACAATCCCCCCGCCCCACAGCTCCCCTCCCTCCACGTGTAAACGGGAGCAAGTAACAATCCCCCCGCCCCACAGCTCCCCTCCCTCCACGTGTAAACGGGAGCAAGTAACAATACCCCACGACCCACAGCTCACCTCCGTCCATGTGTAAACTGCACAAAGTAACAATCCCCCCTGCCCCACAGCTCCCCTCTCTCCACGTGTAAACGGGAGCAAGTAACAATCCCCCCCCCCGCACCACAGCTCCCCTCCTCCCACGTGTGAACGGCACAGAATAACAATCCCCCATGCCCCACAGCTCCCCTCCCTCCACGTGTAAACGGGAGCAAGTAACAATCCCCCCCGCCCCACAGCTCCCCTCCCTCCATGTGTAAACGGGAGCAAGTAACAATCCCCCCCGCCCCACAGCTCCCCTCCCTCCATGTGTAAACGGGAGCAAGTAACAATCCCCCCCGCCCCACAGCTCCCCTGCCTCCACGTGTAAACGGCACAGAGTAACAATCCCCCCTGCCCCACAGCTCTCCTCCCTCCACTTGTAAACGGGAGCAAGTAACACTCCCCCCCCGGCCCCACAGCTCCCCTCCCTCCACGTGTAAACGGCACAGAGTAACAATCCCCCATGCCCCACAGCTCCCCTCCCTCCACGTGTAAACGGCACAGAGTAACAATCCCCCATGCCCCACAGCTCCCTTCCCTCCACGTGTAAACGGCAGCAAGTAACAATCCCCCCTGCCCCACAGCTCCCCTCCCTCCACGTGTAAACGGCACAGAGTAACAATCCCCCCGCCCCACAGCTCCCCTCCCTCCACGTGTAAACGGCACAGAGTAACAATCCCCCCGCCCCACAGCTCCCCTCCCTCCACGTGTAAACGGCACAGAGTAACAATCCCCCCGACCCACAGCTCACCTCCGTCCATGTGTAAACTGCACAAAGTAACAATCCCCCCTGCCCCACAGCTCCCCTCTCTCCACGTGTAAACGGCACAGAGTAACAATCCCACCGCCCCACAGCTCCCCTCCCACCATGTGTAAACGGCACAGAGTAACAATCCCCCCGCCACACAGCTCCACTCCCTCTACGTGTAAACGGCATCAAGTAACAATCCCCCCGCCCCACAGCTCCCCTCCCTCCACGTGTAAACGGGAGGAAGTAACAATACCCCACGACCCACAGCTCACCTCCGTCCATGTGTAAACTGCACAAAGTAACAATCCCCCCTGCCCCACAGCTCCCCTCTCTCCACGTGTAAACGGGAGCAAGTAACAATCCCCCCCCCCCGCACCACAGCTCCCCTCCTCCCACGTGTGAACGGCACAGAATAACAATCCCCCATGCCCCACAGCTCCCCTCCCTCCACGTGTAAACGGCACAAAGTAACAATCCCCCCTGCCCCACAGCTCCCGTCCCTCCACGTGTAAACGGGAGCAAGTAACAATCCCCCCGGCCCCACAGCTCCCCTCCCTCCACCTGTAAACGATACAGAGTAACAATCCCCCATGCCCCACAGCTCCCCTCCCTCCACATGTAAACGGCAATGAGTAACAATCCCCCATGCCCCACAGCTCCCCTCCCTCCACGTGTGAACGGCACATAATAACAATCCCCCATGCCCCACAGCTCCCCTCCCTCCACGTGTAAACGGGAGCAAGTAACAATCCCCCCCGCCCCACAGCTCCCCTCCCTCCATGTGTAAACGGGAGCAAGTAACAATCCCCCCCGCCCCACAGCTCCCCTCCCTCCACGTGTAAATGGGAGCAATGTACAATCCCCCCTGCTCTACAGCTCCCCTCCCTCCACGTGTAAACGTCACAGAGTAACAATCCCCCCGCCCCACAGCTCCCCTCCCTCCACGTGTAAACGGGAGCAAGTAACAATCCCCCCTGCCCCACAGCTCCCCTCCCTCCACGTGTAAACGGGAGCAAGTAACACTCCCCCCCACCGCCCCACAGCTCCCCTCCCTCCACGTGTAAACGGCACAGAGTAACAATCCCCCATGCCCCACAGCTCCCCTCCCTCCACGTGTAAACGGCACAGATTAACAATCCCCCATGCCCCACAGCTCCCCTCCCTCCACGTGTAAACGGCACAGAGTAACAATCCCCCCTGCCCCACAGCTCCCTTCCCTCCACGTGTAAACGGCAGCAAGTAACAACCCCCCCGACCCACAGCTCACCTCCGTCCATGTGTAAACTGCACAAAGTAACAATCCCCCCTGCCCCACAGCTCCCCTCTCTCCACGTGTAAACGGCACAGAGTAACAATCCCCCCGCCCCACAGCTCCCCTCCCACCATGTGTAAACGGCACAGAGTAACAATCCCCCCGCCACACAGCTCCCCTCCCTCCACGTGTAAACGGGAGCAAGTAACAATCCCTCCTGCCCCACAGCTCCCCTCCCTCCACGTGTAAACGGCAGCAAGTAACAATCCCCCCGCCTCACAGCTCCCCTCCCTCCACGTGTAAACGGTACAGAGTAACAATCCCCCCCGCCCCACAGCAGCCCTCCCTCCACGTATAAACGGGAGCAAGTAACAATCCCCCCTCCCCACAGCTCCCCTCACTCCACATGTAAACGGGAGCAAGTAACAATCCCCCCTGCCCCACAGCTCCCTTCCCTCCACATGTAAACGGGAGCAAGTAACAATCCCCCCGCCCCACAGCTCCCCTCCCTCCACGTGTAAACGGGAGCAGTGAACAATCCCCCCTGCCCCACAGCTTCCCTCCCTCCACGTGTAAACGGGAGCAAGTAACAATCCCCCCCGCCCCACAGCTCCCCTCCCTCCACGTGTGAACGGCACAGAATAACAATCCCCCACCCCACAGCTCCCCTCCCTCCACGTGTAAACGGGAGCAAGTAACAATCCCCCCGCCCCACAGCTCCCCTCCCTCCACGTGTGAACAGCACAGAATAACAATCCCCCATGCCCCACAGCTCCCGTCCCTGCACGTGTAAACGGGAGCAAGTAACAATCCCCCCGCCCCACAGCTCCCCTCCCTCCACGTGTAAACGGCATCAAGTAACAATCCCCCCGCCCCACAGCTCCCCTCCCTCCACGTGTAAACGGGAGCAAGTAACAATCCCCCCGCACCACAGCTCCCCTCCCTCCACGTGTAAACGGGAGCAAGTAACAATACCCCACGACCCACAGCTCACCTCCGTCCATGTGTAAACTGCACAAAGTAACAATCCCCCCTGCCCCACAGCTCCCCTCTCTCCACGTGTAAACGGGAGCAAGTAACAATCCCCCCCCCCGCACCACAGCTCCCCTCCTCCCACGTGTGAACGGCACAGAATAACAATCCCCCATGCCCCACAGCTCCCCTCCCTCCACGTGTAAACGGGAGCAAGTAACAATCCCCCCCGCCCCACAGCTCCCCTCCCTCCATGTGTAAACGGGAGCAAGTAACAATCCCCCCCGCCCCACAGCTCCCCTCCCTCCACGTGTAAATGGGAGCAATGTACAATCCCCCCTGCTCTACAGCTCCCCTGCCTCCACGTGTAAACGGCACAGAGTAACAATCCCCCCTGCCCCACAGCTCCCCTCCCTCCACTTGTAAACGGGAGCAAGTAACACTCCCCCCCCCGCCCCACAGCTCCCCTCCCTCCACGTGTAAACGGCACAGAGTAACAATCCCCCATGCCCCACAGCTCCCCTCCCTCCACGTGTAAACGGCACAGAGTAACAATCCCCCATGCCCCACAGCTCCCTTCCCTCCACGTGTAAACGGCAGCAAGTAACAATCCCCCCTGCCCCACAGCTACCCTCCCTCCACGTGTAAACGGCACAGAGTAACAATCCCCCCGCCCCACAGCTCCCCTCCCTCCACGTGTAAACGGCACAGAGTAACAATCCCCCCGACCCACAGCTCACCTCCGTCCATGTGTAAACTGCACAAAGTAACAATCCCCCCTGCCCCACAGCTCCCCTCTCTCCACGTGTAAACGGCACAGAGTAACAATCCCCCCGCCCCACAGCTCCCCTCCCACCATGTGTAAACGGCACAGAGTAACAATCCCCCCGCCACACAGCTCCCCTCCCTCCACGTGTAAACGGCATCAAGTAACAATCCCCCCGCCCCACAGCTCCCCTCCCTCCACGTGTAAACGGGAGCAAGTAACAATCCCCCCGCCCCACAGCTCCCCTCCCTCCACGTGTAAACGGGAGCAAGTAACAATACCCCACGACCCACACCTCACCTCCGTCCATGTGTAAACTGCACAAAGTAACAATCCCCCCTGCCCCACAGCTCCCCTCTCTCCACGTGTAAACGGGAGCAAGTAACAATCCCCCCCCCCCCGCACCACAGCTCCCCTCCTCCCACGTGTGAACGGCACAGAATAACAATCCCCCATGCCCCACAGCTCCCCTCCCTCCACGTGTAAACGGCACAAAGTAACAATCCCCCCTGCCCCACAGCTCCCGTCCCTCCACGTGTAAACGGGAGCAAGTAACAATCCCCCCGGCCCCACAGCTCCCCTCCCTCCACCTGTAAACGATACAGAGTAACAATCCCCCATGCCCCACAGCTCCCCTCCCTACACATGTAAACGGCAATGAGTAACAATCCCCCATGCCCCACAGCTCCCCTCCCTCCACGTGTGAACGGCACATAATAACAATCCCCCATGCCCCACAGCTCCCCTCCCTCCATGTGTAAACGGGAGCAAGTAACAATCCCCCCCGCCCCACAGCTCCCCTCCCTCCATGTGTAAACGGGAGCAAGTAACAATCCCCCCCGCCCCACAGCTCCCCTCCCTCCACGTGTAAATGGGAGCAATGTACAATCCCCCCTGCTCTACAGCTCCCCTCCCTCCACGTGTAAACGTCACAGAGTAACAATCCCCCCGCCCCACAGCTCCCCTCCCTCCACGTGTAAACGGGAGCAAGTAACAATCCCCCCTGCCCCACAGCTCCCCTCCCTCCACGTGTAAACGGGAGCAAGTAACACTCCCCCCCACCGCCCCACAGCTCCCCTCCCTCCACGTGTAAACGGCACAGAGTAACAATCCCCCATGCCCCACAGCTCCCCTCCCTCCACGTGTAAACGGCACAGATTAACAATCCCCCATGCCCCACAGCTCCCCTCCCTCCACGTGTAAACGGCACAGAGTAACAATCCCCCCTGCCCCACAGCTCCCTTCCCTCCACGTGTAAACGGCAGCAAGTAACAACCCCCCCGACCCACAGCTCACCTCCGTCCATGTGTAAACTGCACAAAGTAACAATCCCCCCTGCCCCACAGCTCCCCTCTCTCCACGTGTAAACGGCACAGATTAACAATCCCCCTGCCCCACAGCTCCCCTCCCACCATGTGTAAACGGCACAGAGTAACAATCCCCCCGCCACACAGCTCCCCTCCCTCCACGTGTAAACGGCATCAAGTAACAATCCCCCCGCCCCACAGCTCCCCTCCCTCCACGTGTAAACGGGAGCAAGTAACAATCCCCCCGCCCCACAGCTCCCCTCCCTCCACGTGTAAACGGGAGCAAGTAACAATACCCCACGACCCACAGCTCACCTCCGTCCATGTGTAAACTGCACAAAGTAACAATCCCCCCTGCCCCACAGCTCCCCTCTCTCCACGTATAAACGGGAGCAAGTAACAATCCCCCCCCCCCCGCACCACAGCTCCCCTCCTCCCACGTGTGAACGGCACAGAATAACAATCCCCCATGCCCCACAGCTCCCCTCCCTCCACGTGTAAACGGGAGCAAGTAACAATCCCCCCCGCCCCACAGCTCCCCTCCCTCCATGTGTAAACGGGAGCAAGTAACAATCCCCCCCGCCCCACAGCTCCCCTCCCTCCACGTGTAAATGGGAGCAAGTAACAATCCCCCCTGCTCTACAGCTCCCCTGCCTCCACGTGTAAACGGCACAGAGTAACAATCCCCCCGCCCCACAGCTCCCCTCCCTCCACGTGTAAACGGGAGCAAGTAACAATCCCCCCTGCCCCACAGCTCCCCTCCCTCCACTTGTAAACGGGAGCAAGTAACACTCCCCCCCCCCCGCCCCACAGCTCCCCTCCCTCCACGTGTAAACGGCACAGAGTAACAATCCCCCATGCCCCACAGCTCCCCTCCCTCCACGTGTAAACGGCACAGAGTAACAATCCCCCATGCCCCACAGCTCCCCTCCCTCCACGTGTAAACGGCACAGAGTAACAATCCCCCCTGCCCCACAGCTCCCTTCCCTCCACGTGTAAACGGCAGCAAGTAACAATCCCCCCCGACCCACAGCTCACCTCCTTCCATGTGTAAACTGCACAAAGTAACAATCCCCCCTGCCCCACAGCTCCCCTCTCTCCACGTGTAAACGGCACAGAGTAACAATCCCCCATGCCCCACAGCTCCCCTCCCTCCACGTGTAAACGGCACAGAGTAACAATCCCCCATGCCCCACAGCTCCCCTCCCTCCACGTGTAAACGGCACAGAGTAACAATCCCCCCTGCCCCACAGCTCCCTTCCCTCCACGTGTAAACGGCAGCAAGTAACAATCCCCCCTGCCCCACAGCTCCACTCCCTCCACGTGTAAACGGCACAGAGTAACAATCCCCCCGCCCCACAGCTCCCCTCCCTCCACGTGTAAACGGCACAGAGTAACAATCCCCCCGCCCCACAGCTCCCCTCCCACCATGTGTAAACTGCACAAAGTAACAATCCCCCCTGCCCCACAGCTCCCCTCTCTCCACGTGTAAACGGCACAGAGTAACAATCCCCCCTGCCCCACAGCTCCCCTCTCTCCACGTGTAAACTGCACAAAGTAACAATCCCCCCTGCCCCACAGCTCCCCTCCCTCCACGTGTAAACGGGAGCAAGTAACAATCCCCCCCTGACCCACAGCTACCCTCCCTCCACGTATAAACGGCACAGAGTAACAATCCCCCCGCCCCACAGCTCCCCTCCCTCCATGTGTAAACGGGAGCAAGTAACAATACCCCCCCCGACACACAGCTACCCTCACTCCATGTGTAAACGGGAGCAAGTAACAATCCCCCCTGCCGCTCAGCTACCCTCCCTCCACGTGTCAACGGGAGCAAGTAACAATCCCCCCTGAACCACAGCTCCGCTCCCTCCACGTGTAAACGGGAGCAATGAACAATCCCCCCTGCCCCACAGCACCCCTCCCTCCACGTGTAAACGGGAGTAAGTAACAATCCCCCTGCCCCACAGCTCCCCTCCCTCCACGTGTAAACGGGAGCAAGTAACATCCACCCCTGCCCCACAGCTACCCTCCCTCCACGTATAAACGGCACAGAGTAACAATCCCCCACCCCACAGCTCCCCTCCCTCCATGTGTAAACGGGAGCAAGTAACAATCCCCCCCCCGACCCACAGCTACCCTCCCTCCACATATAAACGTCACAGAGTAACAATCCCCCCGCCTCACAGCTCCCCTCCTTCCAGGAGTAAACTGCACAGAGTAACAATCCTCCCGGACTCACAGCTACCCTCCTTCCACGTGTAAACGGCACAGAGTAACAATCCCCCCGCCCCACAGCTCCCCTCCCTCCATGTGTAAACGGGAGTAAGTAACAATCCCCCCGCCCCACAGCTCCCCTCCCTCCATGTGTAAACAGGAGAAAGTAACAATCCCCCCGCCCCACAGCTCCCCTCCCTCCACGTGTAAACGGGAGCAAGTAACAATCCCCCCGCCCCACAGCTCCCCTCCCTCCACGTGTAAACGGGAGCAAGTAACAATACCCCACGACCCACAGCTCACCTCCGTCCATGTGTAAACTGCACAAAGTAACAATCCCCCCTGCCCCACAGCTCCCCTCTCTCCACGTATAAACGGGAGCAAGTAACAATCCCCCCCCCCCCGCACCACAGCTCCCCTCCTCCCACGTGTGAACGGCACAGAATAACAATCCCCCATGCCCCACAGCTCCCCTCCCTCCACGTGTAAACGGGAGCAAGTAACAATCCCCCCCGCCCCACAGCTCCCCTCCCTCCATGTGTAAACGGGAGCAAGTAACAATCCCCCCCGCCCCACAGCTCCCCTCCCTCCACGTGTAAATGGGAGCAAGTAACAATCCCCCCTGCTCTACAGCTCCCCTGCCTCCACGTGTAAACGGCACAGAGTAACAATCCCCCCGCCCCACAGCTCCCCTCCCTCCACGTGTAAACGGGAGCAAGTAACAATCCCCCCTGCCCCACAGCTCCCCTCCCTCCACTTGTAAACGGGAGCAAGTAACACTCCCCCCCCCCGCCCCACAGCTCCCCTCCCTCCACGTGTAAACGGCACAGAGTAACAATCCCCCATGCCCCACAGCTCCCCTCCCTCCACGTGTAAACGGCACAGAGTAACAATCCCCCATGCCCCACAGCTCCCCTCCCTCCACGTGTAAACGGCACAGAGTAACAATCCCCCCTGCCCCACAGCTCCCTTCCCTCCACGTGTAAACGGCAGCAAGTAACAATCCCCCCCGACCCACAGCTCACCTCCGTCCATGTGTAAACTGCACAAAGTAACAATCCCCCCTGCCCCACAGCTCCCCTCTCTCCACGTGTAAACGGCACAGAGTAACAATCCCCCATGCCCCACAGCTCCCCTCCCTCCACGTGTAAACGGCACAGAGTAACAATCCCCCATGCCCCACAGCTCCCCTCCCTCCACGTGTAAACGGCACAGAGTAACAATCCCCCCTGCCCCACAGCTCCCTTCCCTCCACGTGTAAACGGCAGCAAGTAACAATCCCCCCTGCCCCACAGCTCCCCTCCCTCCACGTGTAAACGGCACAGAGTAACAATCCCCCCGCCCCACAGCTCCCCTCCCACCATGTGTAAACTGCACAAAGTAACAATCCCCCCTGCCCCACAGCTCCCTTCCCTCCACGTGTAAACGGCAGCAAGTAACAATCCCCCCTGCCCCACAGCTCCCCTCTCTCCACGTGTAAACTGCACAAAGTAACAATCCCCCCTGCCCCACAGCTCCCCTCCCTCCACGTGTAAACGGGAGCAAGTAACAATCCCCCCCTGACCCACAGCTACCCTCCCTCCACGTATAAACGGCACAGAGTAACAATCCCCCCGCCCCACAGCTCCCCTCCCTCCATGTGTAAACGGGAGCAAGTAACAATACCCCCCCCGACACACAGCTACCCTCACTCCATGTGTAAACGGGAGCAAGTAACAATCCCCCCTGCCGCTCAGCTACCCTCCCTCCACGTGTCAACGGGAGCAAGTAACAATCCCCCCTGAACCACAGCTCCGCTCCCTCCACGTGTAAACGGGAGCAATGAACAATCCCCCCTGCCCCACAGCACCCCTCCCTCCACGTGTAAACGGGAGTAAGTAACAATCCCCCTGCCCCACAGCTCCCCTCCCTCCACGTGTAAACGGGAGCAAGTAACATCCACCCCTGCCCCACAGCTACCCTCCCTCCACGTATAAACGGCACAGAGTAACAATCCCCCACCCCACAGCTCCCCTCCCTCCATGTGTAAACGGGAGCAAGTAACAATCCCCCCCCCGACCCACAGCTACCCTCCCTCCACATATAAACGTCACAGAGTAACAATCCCCCCGCCTCACAGCTCCCCTCCTTCCAGGAGTAAACTGCACAGAGTAACAATCCTCCCGGACACACAGCTACCCTCCTTCCACGTGTAAACGGCACAGAGTAACAATCCCCCCGCCCCACAGCTCCCCTCCCTCCATGTGTAAACGGGAGTAAGTAACAATCCCCCCGCCCCACAGCTCCCCTCCCTCCATGTGTAAACAGGAGAAAGTAACAATCCCCCCGCCCCACCGCTCCCCTCCCTCCACGTGTAAACGGGAGCAATGTACAATCCCCCCTGCCCCACAGCTACCCTCCCTCCACGTGTAAACGGCACAGAGTAACAATCCCCCCGCCCCACAGTTCCCCTCCCACCACGTGCAAACGGGAGCAAGTAACAATCCCCCCCGCCCCACAGCTCCCCTCCCTCCACGTGTAAACGGGAGCAAGTAACAATCCCCCCCGCCCCACAGCTCCCCTCCCACCACGTGTAAACGGGAGCAAGTAACAATCCCCCCGCCCCACAGCTCCCCTCCCAACATGTGTAAATGGGAGCAAGTAACAATCCCCCCCGCCCCACAGCTCCCCTCCCACCACGTGTAAACGGGAGCAAGTAACAATCCCCCCTGCCCCACAGCTCCCCTCCCAACATGTGTAAACGGGAGCAAGTAACAATCCCCCCGCCCCACAGCTCCCCTCCCTCCACGTGTAAACGGGAGCAAGTAACAATCCCCCCTGCCCCACAGCTCCCCTCCCTCCATGTGTAAACGGCACAAAGTAACAATCCCCCTGCCCCACAGCTCCCCTCCCTCCACGTGTAAACGGGAGCAAGTAAACATCCACCCCTGCCCCACAGCTACCCTCCCTCCACGTTTAAACGGCACAGAGTAACAATCCCCCACCCCACAGCTCCCCTCCCTCCATGTGTAAACGGGAGCAAGTAACAATCCCCCCCCCCCGACCCACAGCTCACCTCCGTCCATGTGTAAACTGCACAAAGTAACAATCCCCCCTGCTCCACAGCTCCCCTCTCTCCACGTGTAAACGGGACAGAGTAACAATCCCCCCCGCCCCACAGCTCCCTCCCTCCACGTGTAAACGGCACAGAGTAACAATCCCCCCGCCCCACAGCTCCCCTCCCTCCATGTGTAAACTGCACAAAGTAACAATCCCCCCGACCCACAGCTCCCCTCCCTCCATGTGTAAACGGCACAGAGTAACAATCCCCCCGCCACACAGCTCCCCTCCCTCCACGTGTAAACGGAACAGAGTAACAATCCCCCCGCCCCACAGCTCCCCTCCCACCATGTGTAAACGGCACAGAGTAACAATCCCCCCGCCACACAGCTCCCCTCCCTCCACGTGTAAACGGCACAAATTAACAATCCCCCCTCCCCCACAGCTCCCCTCCCTCCACGTGTAAACGGGAGCAAGTAACAATCCCCCCCGAGCCACAGCTACCCTCCCTCCACGTGTAAACGGGAGCAAGTAACAATCCCCCCTGAACCACAGCTCCCCTCCCTCCACGTGTAAACGGGAGCAATGAACAATCCCCCCTGCCCCACAGCTACCCTCCCTCCACGTGTAAACGGCACAAAGTAACAATCCCTCCGCCCCACAGCTCCCCTCCCTCCACGTGTAAACGGGAGCAAGTAACAATCCCCCCCGCCCCACAGCTCCCCTCCCTCCATGTGTAAACGGGAGCAAGTAACAATCCCCCCGCCCCACAGCTCCCCTCCCTCCACGTGTAAACGGGAGCAAGTAACAATCCCCCCTGCCCCACAGCTCCCCTCCCTCCATGTGTAAACAGCACAAAGTAACAATCCCCCTGCCCCACAGCTACCCTCCCTCCACGTATAAACGGCACAGAGTAACAATCCCCCACCCCACAGCTCCCCTCCCTCCATGTGTAAACGGGAGCAAGTAACAATCCCCCCCCGCCCCACAGCTCCCCTCCCACCACGTGCAAACGGGAGCAAGTAACAATCCCCCCCGCCCCACAGCTCCCCTCCCTCCACGTGTAAACGGGAGCAAGTAACAATACCCCCGCCCCACGGCTCCCCTCCCTCCATGTGTAAACGGGAGCAAGTAACAATCCCCCCGCCCCACAGATCCCCTCCCTCCACGTGTAAACGGGAGCAAGTAACAATCCCCCCTGCCCCACAGCTCCCCTCCCTCCATGTGTAAACGGCACAAAGTAACAAATCCCCCTGCCCCACAGCTCCCCTCCCTCCACGTGTAAACGGGAGCAAGTAACATCCACCCCCGACCCACAGCTACCCTCCTTCCAGGTGTAAACTGCACAGAGTAACAATCCTCCCGGACCCACAGCTTCCCTCCGTCCATGTGTAAACGGCACAGAGTAACAATCCCCCCGCCCCACAGCTCCCCTCCCTCCATGTGTAAACAGGAGCAAGTAACAATCCCCCCCGCCCCACAGCTCCCCTCCATCCACGTGTAAACGGGAGCAATGTACAATCCCCCCTGCCCCACAGCTACCCTCCCTCCACGTGTAAACGGCACAGAGTAACAATCCCCCCGCCCCCACAGCTCCCCTCCCACCACGTGCAAACGGGAGCAAGTAACAATCCCCCCCGCCCCACAGCTCCCCTCCCTCCACGTGTAAACGGGAGCAAGTAACAATCCCCCCCGCCCCACAGCTCCCCTCCCTCCATGTGTAAACGGGAGCAAGTAACAATCCCCCCGCCCCACAGCTCCCCTCCCTCCACGTGTAAACGGGAGCAAGTAACAATCCCCCCCTGACCCACAGCTACCCTCCCTCCACGTATAAACGGCACAGAGTAACAATCCCCCCGCCCCACAGCTCCCCTCCCTCCATGTGTAAACGGGAGCAAGTAACAATACCCCCCCCGACACACAGCTACCCTCACTCCATGTGTAAACGGGAGCAAGTAACAATCCCCCCTGCCGCTCAGCTACCCTCCCTCCACGTGTCAACGGGAGCAAGTAACAATCCCCCCTGAACCACAGCTCCGCTCCCTCCACGTGTAAACGGGAGCAATGAACAATCCCCCCTGCCCCACAGCACCCCTCCCTCCACGTGTAAACGGGAGTAAGTAACAATCCCCCTGCCCCACAGCTCCCCTCCCTCCACGTGTAAACGGGAGCAAGTAACATCCACCCCTGCCCCACAGCTACCCTCCCTCCACGTATAAACGGCACAGAGTAACAATCCCCCACCCCACAGCTCCCCTCCCTCCATGTGTAAACGGGAGCAAGTAACAATCCCCCCCCCGACCCACAGCTACCCTCCCTCCACATATAAACGTCACAGAGTAACAATCCCCCCGCCTCACAGCTCCCCTCCTTCCAGGAGTAAACTGCACAGAGTAACAATCCTCCCGGACTCACAGCTACCCTCCTTCCACGTGTAAACGGCACAGAGTAACAATCCCCCCGCCCCACAGCTCCCCTCCCTCCATGTGTAAACGGGAGTAAGTAACAATCCCCCCGCCCCACAGCTCCCCTCCCTCCATGTGTAAACAGGAGAAAGTAACAATCCCCCCGCCCCACCGCTCCCCTCCCTCCACGTGTAAACGGGAGCAATGTACAATCCCCCCTGCCCCACAGCTACCCTCCCTCCACGTGTAAACGGCACAGAGTAACAATCCCCCCGCCCCACAGTTCCCCTCCCACCACGTGCAAACGGGAGCAAGTAACAATCCCCCCCGCCCCACAGCTCCCCTCCCTCCACGTGTAAACGGGAGCAAGTAACAATCCCCCCGCCCCACAGCTCCCCTCCCACCACGTGTAAACGGGAGCAAGTAACAATCCCCCCGCCCCACAGCTCCCCTCCCAACATGTGTAAATGGGAGCAAGTAACAATCCCCCCCGCCCCACAGCTCCCCTCCCACCACGTGTAAACGGGAGCAAGTAACAATCCCCCCGCCCCACAGCTCCCCTCCCAACATGTGTAAACGGGAGCAAGTAACAATCCCCCCGCCCCACAGCTCCCCTCCCTCCACGTGTAAACGGGAGCAAGTAACAATCCCCCCTGCCCCACAGCTCCCCTCCCTCCATGTGTAAACGGCACAAAGTAACAATCCCCCTGCCCCACAGCTCCCCTCCCTCCACGTGTAAACGGGAGCAAGTAACATCCACCCCTGCCCACAGCTACCCTCCCTCCACGTTTAAACGGCACAGAGTAACAATCCCCCACCCCACAGCTCCCCTCCCTCCATGTGTAAACGGGAGCAAGTAACAATCCCCCCCCCCCCGACCCACAGCTCACCTCCGTCCATGTGTAAACTGCACAAAGTAACAATCCCCCCTGCTCCACAGCTCCCCTCTCTCCACGTGTAAACGGACAGAGTAACAATCCCCCCCGCCCCACAGCTCCCCTCCCTCCACGTGTAAACGGCACAGAGTAACAATCCCCCCGCCCCACAGCTCCCCTCCCTCCATGTGTAAACTGCACAAAGTAACAATCCCCCCGACCCACAGCTCCCCTCCCTCCATGTCGGCACAGAGTAACAATCCCCCCGCCACACAGCTCCCCTCCCTCCACGTGTAAACGGAACAGAGTAACAATCCCCCCGCCCCACAGCTCCCCTCCCACCATGTGTAAACGGCACAGAGTAACAATCCCCCCGCCACACAGCTCCCCTCCCTCCACGTGTAAACGGCACAAATTAACAATCCCCCCTCCCCCACAGCTCCCCTCCCTCCACGTGTAAACGGGAGCAAGTAACAATCCCCCCCGAGCCACAGCTACCCTCCCTCCACGTGTAAACGGGAGCAAGTAACAATCCCCCCTGAACCACAGCTCCCCTCCCTCCACGTGTAAACGGGAGCAATGAACAATCCCCCCTGCCCCACAGCTACCCTCCCTCCACGTGTAAACGGCACAAAGTAACAATCCCTCCGCCCCACAGCTCCCCTCCCTCCACGTGTAAACGGGAGCAAGTAACAATCCCCCCCCGCCCCACAGCTCCCCTCCCTCCATGTGTAAACGGGAGCAAGTAACAATCCCCCCGCCCCACAGCTCCCCTCCCTCCACGTGTAAACGGGAGCAAGTAACAATCCCCCCTGCCCCACAGCTCCCCTCCCTCCATGTGTAAACAGCACAAAGTAACAATCCCCCTGCCCCACAGCTACCCTCCCTCCACGTATAAACGGCACAGAGTAACAATCCCCCACCCCACAGCTCCCCTCCCTCCATGTGTAAACGGGAGCAAGTAACAATCCCCCCCCGCCCCACAGCTCCCCTCCCACCACGTGCAAACGGGAGCAAGTAACAATCCCCCCCGCCCCACAGCTCCCCTCCCTCCACGTGTAAACGGGAGCAAGTAACAATACCCCCGCCCCACGGCTCCCCTCCCTCCATGTGTAAACGGGAGCAAGTAACAATCCCCCCGCCCCACAGATCCCCTCCCTCCACGTGTAAACGGGAGCAAGTAACAATCCCCCCTGCCCCACAGCTCCCCTCCCTCCATGTGTAAACGGCACAAAGTAACAATCCCCCTGCCCCACAGCTCCCCTCCCTCCACGTGTAAACGGGAGCAAGTAACATCCACCCCCGACCCACAGCTACCCTCCTTCCAGGTGTAAACTGCACAGAGTAACAATCCTCCCGGACCCACAGCTTCCCTCCGTCCATGTGTAAACGGCACAGAGTAACAATCCCCCCGCCCCACAGCTCCCCTCCCTCCATGTGTAAACAGGAGCAAGTAACAATCCCCCCCGCCCCACAGCTCCCCTCCATCCACGTGTAAACGGGAGCAATGTACAATCCCCCCTGCCCCACAGCTACCCTCCCTCCACGTGTAAACGGCACAGAGTAACAATCCCCCCGCCCCACAGCTCCCCTCCCACCACGTGCAAACGGGAGCAAGTAACAATCCCCCCCGCCCCACAGCTCCCCTCCCTCCACGTGTAAACGGGAGCAAGTAACAATCCCCCCCGCCCCACAGCTCCCCTCCCTCCATGTGTAAACGGGAGCAAGTAACAATCCCCCCGCCCCACAGCTCCCCTCCCTCCACGTGTAAACGGGAGCAAGTAACAATCCCCCCTGCCCCACAGCTCCCCTCCCTCCATGTGTAAACGGCACAAAGTAACAATCCCCCTGCCCCACAGCTCCCCTCCCTCCACGTGTAAACGGGAGCAAGTAACATCCACCCCTGCCCCACAGCTACCCTCCCTCCACGTTTAAACGGCACAGAGTAACAATCCCCCACCCCACAGCTCCCCACCCTCCATGTGTAAACGGGAGCAAGTAACAATCCCCCCCCCGACCCACAGCTGCCCTCCCTCCACATATAAACGGTACAGAGTAACAATCCCCCCACCTCAAAGGTCCCCTCCTTCCAGGTGTAAACTGCACAGAGTAACAATCCCTCCGGACCCACAGCTCCCCTCCTTCCACGTGTAAACGGCACAGAGTAACAATCCCCCCGCCCCACAGCTCCCCTCCCTCCATGTGTAAACGGGAGCAAGTAACAATCCCCCCCCGCCCCACAGCTCCCCTCCCTCCATGTGTAAACAGGAGCAAGTAACAATCCCCCCTGCCCCACAGCTCCCCTCCCTCCATTGTAAACGGCACAAAGTAACAATCCCCCTACCCCACAGCTCCCCTCCCTCCACGTGTAAACGGGAGCAAGTAACATCCACCCCTGCCCCACAGCTACCCTCCCTCCACGTATAAACGGCACAGAGTAACAATCCCCCACCCCACAGCTCCCCTCCCTCCATGTGTAAACGGGAGCAAGTAACAATCCCCCCCCCCGATCCACAGCTACCCTCCCTCCACATATAAACGTCACAGAGTAACAATCCCCCCGCCTCACAGCTCCCCTCCTTCCAGGTGTAAATTGTACAGAGTAACAATCCTCCCGGACTCACAGCTACCATCCTTCCACGTGTAAACGGCACAGAGTAACAATCCCCCCGCCCCACAGCTCCCCTCCCTCCATGTGTAAACAGGAGCAAGTAACAATCCCCCCCGCCCCACAGCTCCCCTCCCTCCACGTGTAAACGGGAGCAATGTACAATCCCCCCTGCCCCACATCTACCCTCCCTCCACGTGTAAACGGCACAGAGTAACAATCCCCCCGCCCCACAGCTCCCCTCCCACCACGTGCAAACAGGAGCAAGTAACAATCCCCCCCGCCCCACAGCTCCCCTCCCTCCACGTGTAAACGGGAGCAAGTAACAATCCCCCCCCGCCCCACAGCTCCCCTCCCTCCACGTGTAAACGGGAGCAAGTAACAATCCCCCCTGCCCCACAGCTCCCCTCCCAACATGTGTAAACGGGAGCAAGTAACAATCCCCCCGCCCCACAGCTCCCCTCCCTCCATGTGTAAACGGGAGCAAGTAACAATCCCCCCGCCCCACAGCTCCCCTCCCTCCATGTGTAAACGGGAGCAAGTAACAATACCCCCGCCCCACAGCTCCCCTCCCTCCACGTGTAAACGGGAGCAAGTAACAATCCCCCCTGCCCCACAGCTCCCCTCCCTACACGTGTAAACGGGAGCAATGAACAATCCCCCCGCCCCACAGCTCCCCTCCCTCCACGTGTAAACGGGAGCAAGTAACAATCCCCCCTGCCCCACAGCTACCCTCCCTCCACGTTTAAACGGCACAGAGTAACAATCCCCCACCCCACAGCTCCCCTCCCTCCATGTGTAAACGGGAGCAAGTAACAATCCCCCCCCCCGACCCACAGCTCACCTCCCTCCACGTGTAAACGGCACAGAGTAACAATCCCCCCGCCCCACAGCTCCCCTCCCACCATGTGTAAACGGCACAGAGTAACAATCCCCCCTGCCCTACAGCTCCCCTCCCTCCATGTGTAAACGGCACAGAGTAACAATACCCCCGCCACACAGCTCCCCTCCCTCCACGTGTAAACGGCACAAATTAACAATCCCCCCTGCCCCACAGCACCCCTCCCTCCACGTGTAAACGGCACAAATTAACAATCCCCCCCGCCCCACAGCTCCCCTGCCTACATGTGTAAACGGGAGCAAGTAACAATCCCCCCGTCCCACAGCTCCCCTCCCTCCATGTGTAAACAGGAGCAAGTAACAATCCCCCCCGCCCCACAGCTCCCCTCCCTCCACGTGTAAACGGGAGCAATGTACAATCCCCCCTGCCCCACAGCTACCCTCCCTCCACGTGTAAATGGCACAGAGTAACAATCCCCCCGCCCCACAGCTCCCCTCCCACCACGTGCAAACGGGAGCAAGTAACAATCCCCCCCGTCCCACAGCTCCCCTCCCTCCACGAGTAAACGGGAGAAAGTAACAATCCCCCCCGCCCAACAGCTCCCCTCCCTCCATGTGTAAACGGGAGCAAGTAACAATCCCCCCGCCCCACAGCTCCCCTCCCTCCACGTGTAAACGGGAGCAAGTAACAATCCCCCCTGCCCCACAGCTCCCCTCCCTCCATGTGTAAACGGCACAGAGTAACAATCCCCCCGCCCCACAGCACCCCTCCCTCCATGTGTAAACGGCACAGAGTAACAATCCCCCCGGCCCACAGCTCCCCTCCCTCCATGTGTAAACGGGAGCAAGTAACATCCACCCCTGCCCCACAGCTACCCTCCCTCCACGTTTAAACGGCACAGAGTAACAATCCCCCTGCCCCACAGCTCCCCTCCCTCCACGTGTAAACGGGAGCAAGTAACATCCACCCCTGCCCCACAGCTACCCTCCCTCCACGTTTAAACGGCACAGAGTAACAATCCCCCACCCCACAGCTCCCCTCCCTCCATGTGTAAACGGGAGCAAGTAACAATCCCCCCCCCCCCGACCCACAGCTCACCTCCGTCCAAGTGTAAACTGCACAAAGTAACAATCCCCCCCGCCCCACAGCTCCCCTCCCACCATGTGTAAACGGCACAGAGTAACAATCCCCCCCTCCCCCACAGCTCCCCTCCCTCCACGTGTAAACGGGAGCAAGTAACAATCCCCCCCGACCCACAGCTACCCTCCCTCCACGTGTAAACGGGAGCAAGTAACAATCCCCCCTGAACCACAGCTCCGCTCCCTCCACGTGTAAACGGGAGCAAGTAACAATCCCCCCCGCCCCACAGCTCCCCTCCCTCCATGTGTAAACGGGAGCAAGTAACAATCCCCCCTGCCCCACAGCTCCCCTCCCTCCATGTGTAAACGGGAGCAAGTAACAATCCCCCCCCCGACCCACAGCTACCCTCCCTACACGTGTAAACGGGAGCAATGAACAATCCCTCCGGACCCACAGCTACCCTCCTTCCACGTGTAAACGGCACAGAGTAACAATCCCCCCGCCCCACAGCTCCCCTCCCTCCATGTGTAAACGGGAGCAAGTAACAATCCCCCCCGCCCCACAGCTCCCCTGCCTCCATGTGTAAACGGGAGCAAGTAACAATCCCCCCCGCCCCACAGCTCCCCTCCCTCCATGTGTAAACAGGAGCAAGTAACAATCCCCCCCGCCCCACAGCTCCCCTCCCTCCACGTGTAAACGGGAGCAATGTACAATCCCCCCTGCCCCACAGCTACCCTCCCTCCACGTGTAAACGGCACAGAGTAGCAATCCCCCCGCCCCACAGCTCCCCTCCCTCCACGTGTAAACGGGAGCAAGTAACAATCCCCCCTGCCCCACAGCTCCGCTCCCTCCATGTGTAAACGGGAGCAAGTAACAATCCCCCCCGCCCCACAGCTCCCCTCCCTCCACGTGTAAACGGGAGCAAGTAACAATCCCCCGTGCCCCACAGCTCCACTCCCTCCATGTGTAAACGGGAGCAAGTAACAATCCCCCCCGCCCCACAGCTCCCCTCCCTCCACGTGTAAACGGGAGCAAGTAACAATCCCCCGTGCCCCACAGCTCCACTCCCTCCACGTGTAAACGGGAGCAAGTAACACTCCCCCCACCACGCCCCAAAGCTCCCCTCCCTCCACGTGTAAACGGCACAGAGTAACAATCCCCCACCCCACAGCTCCCCTCCCTCCATGTGTAAACGGGAGCAAGTAACAATCCCCCCCCGACCCACAGCTACCCTCCCTACACGTGTAAACGGGAGCAATGAACAATCCCTCCGGACCCACAGCTACCCTCCTTCCACGTGTAAACGGCACAGAGTAACAATCCCCCCGCCCCACAGCTCCCCTCCCTCCATGTGTAAACGGGAGCAAGTAACAATCCCCCCCGCCCCACAGCTCCCCTGCCTCCATGTGTAAACGGGAGCAAGTAACAATCCCCCCCGCCCCACAGCTCCCCTCCCTCCATGTGTAAACAGGAGCAAGTAACAATCCCCCCCGCCCCACAGCTCCCCTCCCTCCACGTGTAAACGGGAGCAATGTACAATCCCCCCTGCCCCACAGCTACCCTCCCTCCACGTGTAAACGGCACAGAGTAGCAATCCCCCCGCCCCACAGCTCCCCTCCCTCCACGTGTAAACGGGAGCAAGTAACAATCCCCCCTGCCCCACAGCTCCGCTCCCTCCATGTGTAAACGGGAGCAAGTAACAATCCCCCCCGCCCCACAGCTCCCCTCCCTCCACGTGTAAACGGGAGCAAGTAACAATCCCCCGTGCCCCACAGCTCCACTCCCTCCATGTGTAAACGGGAGCAAGTAACAATCCCCCCCCGCCCCACAGCTCCCCTCCCTCCACGTGTAAACGGGAGCAAGTAACAATCCCCCGTGCCCCACAGCTCCACTCCCTCCACGTGTAAACGGGAGCAAGTAACACTCCCCCCACCACGCCCCAAAGCTCCCCTCCCTCCACGTGTAAACGGCACAGAGTAACAATCCCCCCGCCCCACAGCTCCCCTCCCTCCATGTGTAAACGGGAGCAAGTAACAATCCCCCCCCGCCCCACAGCTCCCCTGCCTCCACGTGTAAACGGGAGCAATGTACAATCCCCCCTGCCCCACAGCTACCCTCCCTCCACGTGTAAATGGCACAGAGTAACAATCCCCCCGCCCCACAGCTCCCCTCCCACCACGTGCAAACGGGAGCAAGTAACAATCCCCCCCGTCCCACAGCTCCCCTCCCTCCACGAGTAAACGGGAGAAAGTAACAATCCCCCCCGCCCAACAGCTCCCCTCCCTCCATGTGTAAACGGGAGCAAGTAACAATCCCCCCGCCCCACAGCTCCCCTCCCTCCACGTGTAAACGGGAGCAAGTAACAATCCCCCCTGCCCCACAGCTCCACTCCCTCCACGTGTAAACGGGAGCAAGTAACACTCCCCCCCCCACGCACCAAAGCTCCCCTCCCTCCACGTGTAAACGGCACAGAGTAACAATCCCCCATGCCCCACAGCTCCCCTCCCTCCACGTGTAAACGGGAGCAAGTAACAATCCCCCCTGCCCCACAGCTCCCTTCCCTCCACGTGTAAACGGCAGCAAGTAACAATCCCCCCCCGACCCACAGCTCACCTCCGTCCATGTGTAAACTGCACAAAGTAACAATCCCCCCTGCTCCACAGCTCCCCTCTCTCCACGTGTAAACGGCACAGAGTAACAATCCCCCCGCCCCACAGCTCCCCTCCCACCATGTGTAAACGGCACAGAGTAACAATCCCCCCTGCCCTACAGCTCCCCTCCCTCCATGTGTAAACGGGAGCAAGTAACAATCCCCCCTGCCCCACAGCTCCCCTCCCTCCACGTGTAAACGGGAGCAAGTAATAATCCCCCCTGCCCCACAGCTCCCCTCCCTCCATGTGTAAACGGGAGCAAGTAACAATCCCCCCCGCCCCACAGCTCCCCTCCCTCCATGAGTAAACGGCACAGAGTAACAATCCCCCCGCCACACAGCTCCCCTCCGTCCATGTGTAAACGGCACAGAGTAACAATCCCCCCGCCACACAGCTCCCCTCCGTCCATGTGTAAACGGCACAGAGTAACAATCCCCCCGCCACACAGCTCCCCTCCGTCCATGTGTAAACGGCACAGAGTAACAATCCCCCCGCCCCACAGCTCCCCTCCCACCATGTGTAAACGGCACAGAGTAACAATCCCCCCTGCCCTACAGCTCCCCTCCCTCCATGTGTAAACGGGAGCAAGTAACAATCCCCCCCTGCCCCACAGCTCCCCTCCCTCCACGTGTAAACGGGAGCAAGTAACAATCCCCCCCGCCCCACAGCTCCCCTCCCTCCATGTGTAAACGGCACAGAGTAACAATCCCCCCGCCACACAGCTCCCCTCCGTCCATGTGTAAACGGCACAGAGTAACAATCCCCCCGCCACACAGCTCCCCTCCGTCCATGTGTAAACGGCACAGAGTAACAATCCCCCCGCCACACAGCTCCCCTCCGTCCATGTGTAAACGGCACAGAGTAACAATCCCCCCTGCCCCACAGCTCCCCTCCCTCCATGTGTAAACGGGAGCAAGTAACAATCCCCCCCCGCCCCACAGCTCCCCTCCCTCCATGTGTAAACGGCACAGAGTAACAATCCCCCCGCCACACAGCTCCCCTCCGTCCATGTGTAAACGGCACAGAGTAACAATCCCCCCGCCCCACAGCTCCCCTCCCTCCATGTGTAAACGGCACAGAGTAACAATCCCCCCCGCCACACAGCTCCCCTCCCTCCACGTGTAAACGGCACAAATTAACAATCCCCCCCTCCCCCACAGCTCCCCTCCCTCCACGTGTAAACGGGAGCAAGTAACAATCCCCCCCGACCCACAGCTACCCTCCCTCCACGTGTAAACGGGAGCAAGTAACAATCCCCCCTGAACCACAGCTCCCCTCCCTCCACGTGTAAACGGGAGCAATGAACAATCCCCCCTGCCCCACAGCTACCCTCCCTCCACGTGTAAACGGCACAGAGTAACAATCCCTCCGCCCCACAGCTCCACTCCCTCCACGTGTAAACGGGAGCAAGTAACAATCCCCCCCCGCCCCACAGCTCCCCTCCCTCCATGTGTAAAATGGAGCAAGTATCAATCCCCCCGCCCCACAGCTCCCCTCCCTCCACGTGTAAACGGGAGCAAGTAACAATCCCCCCTGCCCCACAGCTCCCCTCCCTTCCATGTGTAAACGGCACAAAGTAACAATCCCCCATGCCCCACAGCTCCCCTCCCTCCACGTGTAAACGGGAGCAAGTAACAATCCCCCCTGCCCCACAGCTCCACTCCCTCCACGTGTAAACGGGAGCAAGTAACACTCCCCCCCCCACGCACCAAAGCTCCCCTCCCTCCACGTGTAAACGGCACAGAGTAACAATCCCCCATGCCCCACAGCTCCCCTCCCTCCACGTGTAAACGGCACAGAGTATCAATCCCCCATGCCCCACAGCTCCCCTCCCTCCACGTGTAAACGGGAGCAAGTAACAATCCCCCCGCCACACAGCTCCCCTCCGTCCATGTGTAAACGGCACAGAGTAACAATCCCCCCCGACCCACAGCTCACCTCCGTCCATGTGTAAACTGCACAAAGTAACAATCCCCCCTGCTCCACAGCTCCCCTCTCTCCACGTGTAAACGGCACAGAGTAACAATCCCCCCGCCCCACAGCTCCCCTCCCACCATGTGTAAACGGCACAGAGTAACAATCCCCCCTGCCCTACAGCTCCCCTCCCTCCATGTGTAAACGGGAACAAGTAACAATCCCCCCTGCCCCACAGCTCCCCTCCCTCCACGTGTAAACGGGAGCAAGTAACAATACCCCCTGCCCCACAGCTCCCCTCCCTCCATGTGTAAACGGGAGCAAGTAACAATCCCCCCCGCCCCACAGCTCCCCTCCCTCCATGTGTAAACGGCACAGAGTAACAATCCCCCCGCCACACAGCTCCCCTCCGTCCATGTGTAAACGGCACAGAGTAACAATCCCCCCGCCATACAGCTCCCCTCCGTCCATGTGTAAACGGCACAGAGTAACAATCCCCCCGCCACACAGCTCCCCTCCGTCCATGTGTAAAACGGCACAGAGTAACAATCCCCCCGCCCCACAGCTCCCCTCCCACCATGTGTAAACGGCACAGAGTAACAATCCCCCCCTGCCCTACAGCTCCCCTCCCTCCATGTGTAAACGGGAGCAAGTAACAATCCCCCCTGCCCCACAGCTCCCCTCCCTCCACGTGTAAACGGGAGCAAGTAACAATCCCCCCTGCCCCACAGCTCCCCTCCCTCCATGTGTAAACGGGAGCAAGTAACAATCCCCCCCCGCCCCACAGCTCCCCTCCCTCCACGTGTAAACGGGAGCAAGTAACAATCCCCCCTGCCCCACAGCTACCCTCCCTCCACGTTTAAACGGCACAGAGTAACAATCCCCCACCCCACAGCTCCCCTCCCTCCATGTGTAAACGGGAGCAAGTAACAATCCCCCCCCCCGACCCACAGCTCACCTCCCTCCACGTGTAAACGGCACAGAGTAACAATCCCCCCCGCCCCACAGCTCCCCTCCCACCATGTGTAAACGGCACAGAGTAACAATCCCCCCTGCCCTACAGCTCCCCTCCCTCCATGTGTAAACGGCACAGAGTAACAATACCCCCGCCACACAGCTCCCCTCCCTCCACGTGTAAACGGCACAAATTAACAATCCCCCCTGCCCCACAGCACCCCTCCCTCCACGTGTAAACGGCACAAATTAACAATCCCCCCCGCCCCACAGCTCCCCTGCCTACATGTGTAAACGGGAGCAAGTAACAATCCCCCCCGTCCCACAGCTCCCCTCCCTCCATGTGTAAACAGGAGCAAGTAACAATCCCCCCCGCCCCACAGCTCCCCTCCCTCCACGTGTAAACGGGAGCAATGTACAATCCCCCCTGCCCCACAGCTACCCTCCCTCCACGTGTAAATGGCACAGAGTAACAATCCCCCCGCCCCACAGCTCCCCTCCCACCACGTGCAAACGGGAGCAAGTAACAATCCCCCCCGTCCCACAGCTCCCCTCCCTCCACGAGTAAACGGGAGAAAGTAACAATCCCCCCCCGCCCAACAGCTCCCCTCCCTCCATGTGTAAACGGGAGCAAGTAACAATCCCCCCGCCCCACAGCTCCCCTCCCTCCACGTGTAAACGGGAGCAAGTAACAATCCCCCCTGCCCCACAGCTCCCCTCCCTCCATGTGTAAACGGCACAGAGTAACAATCCCCCCGCCCCACAGCACCCCTCCCTCCATGTGTAAACGGCACAGAGTAACAATCCCCCCGGCCCACAGCTCCCCTCCCTCCATGTGTAAACGGGAGCAAGTAACATCCACCCCTGCCCCACAGCTACCCTCCCTCCACGTTTAAACGGCACAGAGTAACAATCCCCCTGCCCCACAGCTCCCCTCCCTCCACGTGTAAACGGGAGCAAGTAACATCCACCCCTGCCCCACAGCTACCCTCCCTCCACGTTTAAACGGCACAGAGTAACAATCCCCCACCCCACAGCTCCCCTCCCTCCATGTGTAAACGGGAGCAAGTAACAATCCCCCCCCCCCGACCCACAGCTCACCTCCGTCCAAGTGTAAACTGCACAAAGTAACAATCCCCCCCGCCCCACAGCTCCCCTCCCACCATGTGTAAACGGCACAGAGTAACAATCCCCCCTCCCCCACAGCTCCCCTCCCTCCACGTGTAAACGGGAGCAAGTAACAATCCCCCCCGACCCACAGCTACCCTCCCTCCACGTGTAAACGGGAGCAAGTAACAATCCCCCCTGAACCACAGCTCCCCTCCCTCCACGTGTAAACGGGAGCAATGAACAATCCCCCCTGCCCCACAGCTACCCTCCCTCCACGTGTAAACGGCACAGAGTAACAATCCCTCCGCCCCACAGCTCCCCTCCCTCCACGTGTAAACGGGAGCAAGTAACAATCCCCCCCGCCCCACAGCTCCCCTCCCTCCATGTGTAAACGGGAGCAAGTAACAATCCCCCCGCCCCACAGCTCCCCTCCCTCCACGTGTAAACGGGAGCAAGTAACAATCCCCCCCTGCCCCACAGCTCCCCTCCCTCCATGTGTAAACGGGAGCAAGTAACAATCCCCCCCCGACCCACAGCTACCCTCCCTACACGTGTAAACGGGAGCAATGAACAATCCCTCCGGACCCACAGCTACCCTCCTTCCACGTGTAAACGGCACAGAGTAACAATCCCCCCGCCCCACAGCTCCCCTCCCTCCATGTGTAAACGGGAGCAAGTAACAATCCCCCCCGCCCCACAGCTCCCCTGCCTCCATGTGTAAACGGGAGCAAGTAACAATCCCCCCCGCCCCACAGCTCCCCTCCCTCCATGTGTAAACAGGAGCAAGTAACAATCCCCCCCGCCCCACAGCTCCCCTCCCTCCACGTGTAAACGGGAGCAATGTACAATCCCCCCTGCCCCACAGCTACCCTCCCTCCACGTGTAAACGGCACAGAGTAGCAATCCCCCCGCCCCACAGCTCCCCTCCCTCCACGTGTAAACGGGAGCAAGTAACAATCCCCCCCTGCCCCACAGCTCCGCTCCCTCCATGTGTAAACGGGAGCAAGTAACAATCCCCCCCGCCCCACAGCTCCCCTCCCTCCACGTGTAAACGGGAGCAAGTAACAATCCCCCGTGCCCCACAGCTCCACTCCCTCCACGTGTAAACGGGAGCAAGTAACACTCCCCCCACCACGCCCCAAAGCTCCCCTCCCTCCACGTGTAAACGGCACAGAGTAACAATCCCCCATGCCCCACAGCTCCCCTCCCTCCACGTGTAAACGGCACAGAGTATCAATCCCCCATGCCCCACAGCTCCCCTCCCTCCACGTGTAAACGGGAGCAAGTAACAATCCCCCCTGCCCCACAGCTCCCTTCCCTCCACGTGTAAACGGCAGCAAGTAACAATCCCCCCCGACCCACAGCTCACCTCCGTCCATGTGTAAACTGCACAAAGTAACAATCCCCCCTGCTCCACAGCTCCCCTCTCTCCACGTGTAAACGGCACAGAGTAACAATCCCCCCGCCCCACAGCTCCCCTCCCACCATGTGTAAACGGCACAGAGTAACAATCCCCCCTGCCCTACAGCTCCCCTCCCTCCATGTGTAAACGGGAGCAAGTAACAATCCCCCCTGCCCCACAGCTCCCCTCCCTCCACGTGTAAACGGGAGCAAGTAATAATCCCCCCTGCCCCACAGCTCCCCTCCCTCCATGTGTAAACGGGAGCAAGTAACAATCCCCCCCGCCCCACAGCTCCCCTCCCTCCATGAGTAAACGGCACAGAGTAACAATCCCCCCGCCACACAGCTCCCCTCCGTCCATGTGTAAACGGCACAGAGTAACAATCCCCCCGCCACACAGCTCCCCTCCGTCCATGTGTAAACGGCACAGAGTAACAATCCCCCCGCCACACAGCTCCCCTCCGTCCATGTGTAAACGGCACAGAGTAACAATCCCCCCGCCCC
>NC_082714.1:79276883-79336883 GCF_030144855.1 Hypanus sabinus | reverse complement strand
AAAGGTTTAGAGGGATACGGAGAGGTACACGGATAGGAAAGGTTTAGAGGGATACGGACAGGTACACAGATAGGAAAGGTTTAGAGGGATACGGACAGGTACACGGATAGGAAAGGTTTAGAGGGATACGGACAGGTACACAGATAGGAAAGGTTTAGAGGGATACGGACAGGTACACGGATAGGAAAGGTTTAGAGGGATACGGACAGGGACTCGGATAGGAAAGGTTTAGAGGGATACGGACAGCTACACGGATAGGAAAAGTTTAGAGGGATACGGACAGGTACACGGATAGGAAAGGTTTAGAGGGATACGGAGAGGTACACGGATAGGAAAGGTTTAGAGGTATACGGACAGGGACACGGATAGGAAAGGTTTAGAGGGATACGGACAGGGACACGGATAGGAAAGGTTTAGAGGGATACGGACAGGTACACGGATAGGAAAGGTTTAGAGGGATACGGACAGGTACACGGATAGGAAAGGTTTAGAGGGATATGGACGGGTACACGGATAGGAAAGATTTAGAGGGATACGGACAGGTACACGGATAGGAAAGGTTTAGAGGGATACGGAGAGGTACACGGATAGGAAAGGTTTAGAGGGATACGGACAGGTACACAGATAGGAAAGGTTTAGAGGGATACGGAGAGGTACACGGATAGGAAAGGTTTAGAGGGATACGGACAGGTACACAGATAGGAAAGGTTTAGAGGGATACGGACAGGTACACGGATAGGAAAGGTTTAGAGGGATACGGACAGGGACTCGGATAGGAAAGGTTTAGAGGGATACAGACAGCTACACGAATAGGAAAAGTTTAGAGGGATACGGACAGGTACACGGATAGGAAAGGTTTAGAGGGATACGGAGAGGTACACGGATAGGAAAGGTTTAGAGGTATACGGACAGGGACACGGATAGGAAAGGTTTAGAGGGATACGGACAGGGACACGGATAGGAAAGGTTTAGAGGGATACGGACAGGGACACGGATAGGAAAGGTTTAGAGTGATATGGACAGGTACACGGATAGGAAAGGTTTAGAGGAATACAGACAGGTACACGGATAGGAAAGGTTTATAGGGATACGGAGAGGTACACGGATAGGAAAGGTTCAGAGGGATACGGACAGGTACATGGATAGGAAAGGTTTAGAGGGATACAGACAGGTACATGGATAGGAAAGGTTTAGAGGGATACGGACTGGTACATGGATAGAAAAGGTTTAGAGGGATATGAACAGGTACCCGGATAGGAAAGGTTTAGAGGGATACAGACAGGTACACGGATAGGAAAGGTTTAGAGGGATACGGACAGGTACACAGATAGGAAAGGTTTAGAGGGATACGGACAGGTACACGGATAGGAAAGGTTTAGAGGGATATGGACAGGTACACGGATAGGAAAGGTTTAGAGGGATATGGACGGGTACTCGGATAGGAAAGATTTAGAGGGATACGGACAGGTACACGGATAGGAAAGGTTTAGAGGGATACGGAGAGGTACACGGATAGGAAAGGTTTAGAGGGATACGGACAGGTACACAGATAGGAAAGGTTTAGAGGGATACGGACAGGTACACGGATAGGAAAGGTTTAGAGGGATACGGACAGGTACACAGATAGGAAAGGTTTAGAGGGATACGGACAGGTACACGGATAGGAAAGGTTTAGAGGGATACCGACAGGGACTCGGATAGGAAAGGTTTAGAGGGATACGGACAGCTACACGGATAGGAAAAGTTTAGAGGGATACGGACAGGTACACGGATAGGAAAGGTTTAGAGGGATACGGAGAGGTACACGGATAGGAAAGGTTTAGAGGTATATGGACAGGGACACGGATAGGAAAGGTTTAGAGGGATACGGACAGGGACACCGATAGGAAAGGTTTAGAGGGATACGGACAGGTACACGGATAGGAAAGGTTTAGAGGGATACAGACAGGTACACGGATAGGAAAGGTTTAGAGGGATATGGACGGGTACACGGATAGGAAAGATTTAGAGGGATACGGACAGGTACACGGATAGGAAAGGTTTAGAGGGATACGGAGAGGTACACGGATAGGAAAGGTTTAGAGGGATACGGACAGGTACACAGATAGGAAAGGTTTAGAGGGATACGGAGAGGTACACGGATAGGAAAGGTTTAGAGGGATACGGACAGGTACACAGATAGGAAAGGTTTAGAGGGATACGGACAGGTACACGGATAGGAAAGGTTTAGAGGGATACGGACAGGGACTCGGATAGGAAAGGTTTAGAGGGATACAGACAGCTACACGAATAGGAAAAGTTTAGAGGGATACGGACAGGTACACGGATAGGAAAGGTTTAGAGGGATACGGAGAGGTACACGGATAGGAAAGGTTTAGAGGTATACGGACAGGGACACGGATAGGAAAGGTTTAGAGGGATACGGACAGGGACACGGATAGGAAAGGTTTAGAGTGATATGGACAGGGACACGGATAGGAAAGGTTTATAGGGATACGGAGAGGTACACGGATAGGAAAGGTTTAGAGGGATACAGACAGGTACACGGATAGGAAAGGTTTATAGGGATACGGAGAGGTACACGGATAGGAAAGGTTCAGAGGGATATGGACAGGTACACGGATAGGAAAGGTTTAGAGGGATACGGACAGGTACATGGATAGGAAAGGTTTAGTGGGATGTGGGTCAAACACAGGGAAATGGTGAATCTCTGAAGTGGGTAGACCAGTTGGGTCATTGGGCCTGATTCTTGCCATATTACCCTGACTCACTGACTCCACATTCAGAACAGGAACCGGAGCCAGGTTTATTGCCACTGACATATGTCGTGGGGGTTTTTTTGCAGCAGCAACACAGTGCAAGACATAAAAGATTGCTATAGGTTAAAATAGGAAATACAAAAATAAATGTATCAATTGCATAAAGTAAGCAAAAGAGTGAGGTAGCCATTGAGAAATCTGATGGTGGAGGGGAGGAAGCAGTTCCTAAAATGTTGCCTGCTGGCCCCCCGGGCTCCTGTACCTCCTCGCCGATGGTAGTAATAAGAAGAGGGATGTCCTTGGTGGTGAGACTCACTGATGGACACTGCCTTTTGAAGATGTCCTTGATGGTGGGGTAGATTGAGAGCGTGAGGGAGCATCTGAGCCTACAGCCCCCTGCACCCTCTTGTGGGCCTGTGTACTTTGGAGTCTCCAGACCAGAAGCTGATGCAGCCAGTGGGAATGCCCTCCAACATAAACCTGATTTACCAAATCTTCTCAAATTCTGAATGATGTACGCCTGCTGAAACACCATTTTTATGACTGCCTCAATGCGTTGGGTCCTTTGAGATGAAGACATCCAGGAATTAAATGCTGAGTTCAGAGCAACTTGTTGATCTGATCTCCAGTGCTGTGTTCCAGTGCTGTGTTCCATTGCAGGTGTTCCAGTGTTGTGTTCCATTGCAGGTGTTCCAGTGCTGTGTTCCATTGCAGGTGTTCCAGTGCTGTGTTCCATTGCAGGTGTTCCAGTGCTGTGTTCCATTGCAGGTGTTCCAGTGCTGTGTTCCAGTGCAGGTGTTCCAGTGCTGTGTTCCACCAGCAACTCTGGCCTTTGTGGCTGGTTTCCTGCCCCCGCAGTGCCAGTGTGATACGATGAGTTATCCAAGGGTTAATTGTTTTATGGCTGTTTGCATTGGCTGAACAGACAATAATTGCAGTTCCCCTTTGGTGAGGCAGATACAGGTTCTGCAAGCTTATCAGACTCTGTGTTTGCTCAGATAAACAGCTTGCACAAGAGTATATTGGGTGCTTTTTCTTCAATTCTGCCAGCATCCATTCAGAGATGCCCATGGCACTGGGATTCCGGGAAAACCAGTCCGAGCCCAACTCGAGGCTCTCAGTACCAGTGACATCCTTGTGAACCATTTCTGCCCCGTCTCCAGCCGAGTGAACAGAACTGTACACAATACTCCCAACCACAATGTCTTCTACCACTGTGACTCCTGCCTGACAAAGGCCAGTGTGCCACCATTCCGGGCCCCAGACAGTCCTTCCAGGTGAGGCAACTCTTCACTTGTGAGTCTGTTGGGGTAATCTATTGCATCTGGTGCTCCCGGTGCGGCCTCCTCTACATCGGCGAGACCCGACGCAGATTGGGGGACCGCTTCATCGAGCACCTCCGCTCCGTCCGCAACAACAGACAGGATCTCCCGGTTGCCACCCACTTCAACTCTGCTTCACATTCCCATTGGGATATGTCCACACACGGCCTCCTCTACTGCCATGATGAGGCCAAACTCAGGTTGGAGGAGCAACACCTCATATACTGTCTGGGTAGTCTCCAGCCCCTTGGTATGAACATCGAATTCTCCAACTTTCGGTAATTCCTTCCCTCTCCCTTCCACCATCCCACTTTCACTTTGCCTCCTCTTCCAGCTGCCTATCACCTCTCTGCCTTCTTCTACTACCCATGGTGCTTTCCCCTTACATTCCTTCTTCACCTCTCCTGCCTATCCCCTCCCTGCTTCCCCTCCCCCATCCCTTGATCTTTCCTTTGACTGGTTTCCCACCCTCTCCCCACCTTCTTTATAGGGCCTCTGCCCCCTCCTTCAGTCCTGACAAAGGGTCTCGGCCCGAAACGTTGACTGCTCCTTTCAACGGATGCTGCCCGACCTGCTGAGTTCATCCTGCTTGTTTGTACGTCTTGATTTGACCACAGCATCTTCTTCACCACTCTTTCTACCTGTGCCCCTGCTTTCAGGGAACCACATACCTGTGCCTGTAGGACCCTCTGTTCTACCACACTCCTCAGGGCTCTGCTGTTCAGTGAGCAAGACCCACCCTAGTTTAATTTGTGAACTTACCTGATTAAATTTCATCTGCCGGCCCCAGGCCCACTTCACCTAGATCCTGCTGCAGCCTTACACAACGCTCTTCACTGGCACAAACGTATGAGCCAACCCATGCAGATAGAGAATACAGATGAGAAATGAGAGGAGGCCCAGCATCCTGGCCACACGTCCCCAGTCTGAGAAACACCTCTCTGTTTAAGGTGAGTGGGGATGTCAGAGCTAGATTTTCTACACAGAGTACTGCCAAGGGTGCTGGTTCAGCCAGATACATCAGGGACAGTTAATAGACTCTGATAGACACATGGATGTAAGAAAAGCGGAGGGTTATGGCTGTGTAGGGGAAGCACTATAACCTTGTCAATGGACACATATCCCCCCGAGGGTGAGACAGTATCTCTCTGTCCCTCTCTCTCAGGGGGATCTGTACACTGACCGGTCTCTCTGTCCCTCTCAGGGGTGGGGGAGATCTGTACACTGACCGGAGTCTCTCTGTCCCTCTCGGGGGTGGGGGAGATCTGTACACTGACCAGAGTCTCTGTCCCTCTCGGGGGTGGGGGAGATCTGTACACTGACCGGAGTCTCTCTGTCCCTCTCTCTCAGGGGGATCTGTACACTGACCGGAGCCTCCCTGTCCCTCTCAGGGGTGGGGGAGATCTGTACACTGACCGGAGTCTCTCTGTCCCTCTCGGGGGTGGGGGAGATCTGTACACTGACCGGAGTCTCTGTCCCTCTCGGGGGTGGGGGAGATCTGTACACTGACCGGAGTCTCTCAGTCCCTCTCTCTCAGGGGGAGATCTGGACACTGACTGGAGTCTCTGTCCCTCTCGGGTGTGGGGGAGATCTGTACACTGACCGGAGTCTCTCAGTCCCTCTCTCTCAGGGGGAGATCTGTACACTGACCGGAGTCTCTCTGTCCCTCTCTCTCAGGGGGATCTGTACACTGACCGGTGTCTCTCTGTCCCTCTCTCTCAAGGGGATCTGTACACTGACCGGAGTCTCTGTCCCTCTCGGGGGTGGGGGAGATCTGTACACTGACCGGAGTCTCTCTGTCCCTCTCGGGGGTGGGGGAGATCTGTACACTGACCGGAGTCTCTCTGTCCCTCTCGGGGGTGGGGGAGATCTGTACACTGACCGGAGTCTCTCTGTCCCTCTCGGGGATGGGGGAGATCTGTACACTGACCGGAGTCTCTCTGTCCCTCTCTCTCAGGGGGAGATCTGTACACTGACTGGAGTCTCTGTCCCTCTCGGGGGTGGGGGAGATCTGTACACTGACCAGTGTCACTCTGTCCCTCTCTCTCAGGGGGAGATCTGTATACTGACCAGTGTCTCTCTGTCCCTCTCGGGGGTGGGGGAGATCTGTACACTGACCAGTGTCACTCTGTCCCTCTCTCTCGGGGGGAGATCTGTACACTGACCAGAGTCTCTCAGTCCCTCTCGGGGGGAGATCTGTACACTGACCAGAGTCTCTCAGTCCCTCTCGGGGATGGGGGAGATCTGTACACTGACCAGTGTCACTCTGTCCCTCTCAGGGGTGGGGGAGATCTGTACACTGACCGGAGTCTCCCTGTCCCTCTCAGGGGTGGGGGAGATCTGTACACTGACCAGAGTCTCTCAGTCCCTCTCGGGGATGGGGGAGATCTGTACACTGACCGGAGTCTCTGTCCCTCTCGGGGGTGGGGGAGATCTGTACACTGACCAGAGTCTCTCTGTTCCTCTCGGGGATGGGGGAGATCTGTACACTGACCGGAGTCTCCCTGTCCCTCTCAGGGGTGGGGGAGATCTGTACACTGACCGGAGTCTCTGTCCCTCTCGGGGATGGGGGAGATCTGTACCCTGACCAGTATCACTCTGTCCCTCTCAGGGGTGGGGGAGATCTGTACACTGACCGGAGTCTATGTCCCTCTCGGGGGTGGGGGAGATCTGTACACTGACCGGAGTCTCCCTGTCCCTCTCGGGGGTGGGGGAGATCTGTACACAATGCATGGTTGATACTGCTGCTACTGTGCGTTAGTGTTGGAGTGTGTGGATGGGGTGCCAGTCTACCATCATGTTTAGTCCCAGATGTTGAGGAACTTCTTGAGTTAATGGGGCAGCACTGACCCAGGAAAGCAGCGTGTGTCCCGTCACACTCCTGACCCGTGCCTCGTAGACCGGGGAGAGGTAATGCACCCAAAATTGAGATGAAACATCTAAAAGACACTTGAACTGGTACACAAATGGGAAATGTTTAGAGGGATACGGACAGGTAGACGGATAGGAAAGGTTTAGAGTGATATGGACAGGTACACGGATAGGAAAGGTTCAGAGGGATACGGACAGGTACGCGGATAGGGAAGGTTCAGAGGGATACGGACAGGTACGCGGATAGGAAAGGTTCAGAGGGATACGGACAGGTACGCGGATAGGAAAGGTTCAGAGGGATACGGACAGGTACGCGGATAGGAAAGGTTTAGAGGGATACGGACAGGTACACGGATAGGAAAGGTTTAGAGGGATACGGACGGGTACAAGGATAGGGAAGGTTCAGAGGGATACGGACAGGTACACGGATAGGAAAGGTTTAGAGGGATATGGACAGGTACACGGATAGGAAAGGTTTAGAGGGATACGGACGGGTACGCGGATAGGAAAGGTTTAGAGGGATATGGACAGGTACACGGATAGGAAAGGTTTAGAGGGATATGGACGGGTACGCGGATAGGAAAGGTTTAGAGGGATACGGACGGGTACGCGGATAGGGACGGTTCAGAGGGATACGGACGGGTACGCGGATAGGGACGGTTCAGAGGGATACGGACGGGTACGCGGATAGGGAAGGTTCAGAGGGATACGGACGGGTACGCGGATAGGAAAGGTTTAGAGGGATACGGACAGGTACGCGGATAGGAAAGGTTCAGAGGGATACGGACGGGTACGCGGATAGGAAAGGTTCAGAGGGATACGGACAGGTACACGGATAGGAAAGGTTCAGAGGGATACGGACGGGTACACGGATAGGAAAGGTTCAGAGGGATACGGACAGGTACACGGATAGGAAAGGTTCAGAGGGATACGGACAGGTACACGGATAGGAAAGGTTCAGAGGGATACGGACAGGTACACGGATAGGAAAGGTTCAGAGGGATACGGACAGGTACACGGATAGGAAAGGTTTAGAGGGATACGGACGGGTACACGGATAGGAAAGGTTTAGAGGGATACGGACGGGTACACGGATAAGAAAGGTTTAGAGGGATACGGACGGGTACACGGATAGGAAAGGTTTAGAGGGATACGGACGGGTACACGGATAGGAAAGGTTTAGAGGGATACGGACGGGTACACGGATAGGAAAGGTTTAGAGGGATACGGACGGGTACACGGATAGGAAAGGTTTAGAGGGATACGGACAGGTATACGGATAGGAAAGGTTCAGAGGGATATGGACAGGTACACGGATAGGAAAGGTTCAGAGGGATACGGACAGGTACACGGATAGGAAAGGTTCAGAGGGATACGGACAGGTACACGGATAGGAAAGGTTTAGAGGGATACGGACAGGTACTCGGAAAGGAAAGGTTTAGAGGGATACGGATAGGAAAGGTTTAGAGGGATTCTGGACCAAACATGGGCTAATAGGGCCACTTCAAATGGTTTCTTGGTTGCCATGGACCAGTTGGGCTGAATGGCCTATTGCTGTGCAGACAGCACGGCCGTCCAGACCTTTCCTGTCCGTTACCTGTCCAGGTGCTTTTTACATGTTGTTAACGTACCTGCCTCAACCACTTCCTCTGACAGCTCGTTCCATAGACTGACCACCCTCTGGGTGAAGAAGTTGCCCCTCAGTTTCCTATTAAATCTCAAAGTTTAAAGTAAAATTTATTATCGGAGTACATGCATGTTGTGTCTGTGCACAACTACACATTGATTAAATAAAAGCATGCACGTGGGAGATAGTTTTAACTGGTGCAGTCACATTGCAGTGAGGTGGGGTTATTGCTCTAGAAAAAATAGATCCATACGTTACACATCCTCCCCCTTTAGATTAATACAACGTAAATTGTTTATGTATAAAACATGCAATTTACTTTTCATAAACCCATATTCCAAGTAATAATGTTTCACAATAACGGTCCGTAACTAACTCCACTGGACTACAGGCTCAGTCTTTTGGGTGGCGCTCTGTTTCTTTCTCCATAGCGCCTCTGGAGTGGCATCAGGCTTGGTCGGTGTCTTGTCAACGATAACGTTATTGTAGAGTCTCTGGGTCTGTGGAGTGGCATCAGGCTTGGTAGGTGTCTTGTCTAAGGTGATGTTCTCAGTTTCCAGTGTCACGTTGCTGTCAGTGACATCATCACTGAGAGGTAAGTCCGGTGACCGTAATGTGTCCCTCTTGTTGGATGCAGTCGACTCAGGTGTGTTCTTCAGTTGAGCATCCAGCGTCTGGTCCACATGACGTCTCCGTGTCTGATCTCAACATCCACTGTGTACATCACTGGTCCAGTTCCTGTAGCTTCCTATGGGGTCTCCACTTGTCTTCTCAGTAATCACGCGCTAGGACTTCCTGTCCATCCTTGAAGCCCCTTGCTCATTCACTTGGCAACTGGCTGAACTGTTTATTCTGCACTTCCCTCCAGAGGTCTATGCGAGACTCCTGCTCATGAACATCATTGCAGATGTTTGGTTTGTTGTTGCATGAACAGAGTTCCGATACACAAAAAAAAAAGTTGTCAACCTTCTGCTGCAGAGAAATGTCCTCCTTGTCCATCATTTTAATGGACTTCTTGAAGGTTTGAATAAACCCTTCAGTTAACCCAATTGTTGCTGGATGCTGATGACTTGAAATGTCTGATGCCATTTTTCTTCATGAACAGTTGGAATTCTTCTGACATGTATTGTGGCCCGTTGTCACTCACAATGAGTTCTGGTAAGCCGTTTCAGGTGAAGTCGGTCCTCGGGCTGGAGACGGTCTTTGTTGAGGTGGTTGACTTCATTGGTATAACCTCCGGTCACTTCAAATGAGCAGCCACAGCAACCGGGAACGTGGAGTCCAGCAAAGCCAATATGTACTCCTTGCCACGGTGAAGACAACCACTCCCACAGGTGTAACGGTGCCTATGGGGGTGCATTTTGAACTTTTTGGCGTCCCAAACAGCTTTCGGGCAAGACTTCAATCTGTCTATCTATTCCCGGCCACCACACACAGCTCCAGATGAGACTCTTCATCTTGACTGTGCCCAGGTGTCCTTCTAACACTCTGGTGATCTATCATTCATTGTTCTCTGACATACCTACAGATGATCTTGGCTCGCTGACAACTCTGGAAACACAGGATTACCATGAGCTGGCATCCTTGCATGGTGATGTCATAGACTTGTTGTGTCATTCCTTGCTTTCAAGAGAGAGTTAGATAGAGCTCTTAAAGATAGCGGAGTCAAGGGATATGGGGAGAAGGCAGGAACGGGGTACTGATTGTGGATGATCAGCCATGATCACAGTGAATGACGGTGCTGGCTCGAAGGGCCGAAGGGCCTACTCCTGCACCTATTGCCTGTTGTTTCCCTACGTATTTCTGAATTTGGTACCGGCAACTGGCCCACCGATGCTGTGTGGAACATTTCTGCTGGGCTACAGTATGAAGACTTTTCTTCTTCAGTTGCCAACAGGGGAAGATCGACAGTGTTGCTGTGTCGTTTGGTACCTTGAACTCATGTCATGTGAGTGGGCTCCTAGGAACGATGCCCATCGTTGTAACCGGGCAGCAGTCGTCACCGGAATTCCCTTCCTGGGATTGAAAATGGACACAAGCAGCTGGTGATCTGTCAGTAGTGTCTGTAGAGTTTGTGGCAGAGCTTCTTTATTCTCCAGACTAGACTCAGGGCCTCTCGGTCAATCTGTACGTAGGTGTGTTCTGTGTTCCTCAGCGACCTGGAAGCAAACGCAGATGGGAGTTCAGATCCATCCTTCATAATGTGCGACACAATGGCTCCAACGCCATCACACGCAGAGATGGGTTATAATGGGTGAGCATTTCATCGGATGTTATCAGGTTCTTTGATTCCTTGAATGCTCTTTCACATCTTTCTGTCCATTCCCGTTGCTGCTGTGGGTTGAATGGATACAGCACTGTAGCAATGTGCAGGAGAAACCAGTAGTGGTAGTTAACAAGGCCCAAGTATGACGGAGTTGTGACACATTTTCCAGTTTGGGTGCCTGTAGCACTGCTTCAGTCGTCTCTTGTGACTTATGTAAGCCCTGCTTGTCAATAGCATGTCCACAGTATGAGATTTCATTCTTGAAATACTCACATTTCCCTCTCTCTGCACACGGACCATACTCACCAAGCCTGGTAAGCACCTTACCAAAGTTCTGCAGGTGCGGTCACAAAGATGTCATCGAGGTAACACTGTGCTCCTGAGCACTTGGTCCCTTGCTCTTTGCCAAGTTGCTGGAGCTGATGCGACGTCAAAGCTGAGATGATTCCACTGGAACAGTCCCGTGTAATGTTGATGTGAGGAACTTCCTGCTCGACTGCTCGGTCTCCATTTGCAGACAGGCTTGCGGCAAGTCTGAAAACCTCTCCCCGCCTGCCAAAGACAGGGGATACGTCACGGTACACGGCTCCAGACTGACGCTCACCTCGAAATCCCCACATAGGCAAACAGCTCACGCATTCCCTTTCTCAATCAGCCGGACAATGGGCGTGGCCCAAGCGCTCCGCTCAACCTTGGAGAGAATGCCAGACTCTCCAGTTCCCCATCCACCTCAGCACGTGGTGCGTAAGGCACTGGACGCGCTCCGTGGAATCTTGGTCTGGCCATCGTGCTTTTGAGTTCACCAGTTCTATTCGCAAACACCTTCTAAGTAGGATTAAGCCAGTGCCTGGTTCGTGCGACCATTTGGACTGCCGTAGCCTGTTGATGTCACAGCGACACCTTCGACGGAGTGCCAGTCTAGCTGGATTTTTCTCAACCGTTCATGTCCAGAAAGTGTTGGCCCTCCACTTTTCAACACATAAAGCCTCCGCAGGTCCCATTCACCTTCGGTTTGCCTTTGCGAGACACCTTTTTACCTGAGTGAGTCTTCAGCTTCACTGTGGTCTTCTCTGATGAAAACAATCTGTTGTAGTCAGCCTCTGGAACAGACGAAGCTGACCCTGCCTCCAGCTCCATTTTCAGTTTTACTCCAGACACATCTCTGTGCAGTAAGTAACAAACACGAAATAACAATATCACAGACCTTAAGTGAGTGTAGCTATCCCCTTTTGTTCAGGGGCCTGACAACTGAGGGGTAGAAACTCTTCTCGAACCTGGTGGTGTGAGCCCTGAGGCTCCTGTACCTTCTCCCTGATGGCAGCATCCCCTCATCTTAGACATGTGCCCTCTGGTTCTTTATTCCCTGGCCCTGGGGAAGAAGGCTGTCTGCCTTCACCCTCGCTTTCCAGTTTAAGATGGCACTGGTGAAGCTGAGCAACTGCTTGCAAACGAAACTATTAGTGAATGACGCTTTTCCCACTGAACAATCTCTGTACTTTCCCTGTCGAAGTCAAGCTTTGGAACCGCCTGTGCGACCTGACGTTTCTGTCATGTGAGCTGAAGCCTCGAAGGCGCAGGATAGTTGTGACGTGAGGGCTACAGGCGAAATTGAGGGGGCAGGGCCCAGACCCGAGGGTGGGGGATTGCTGGAGCAGAGCCGGACCAAGGCAGTAGGGCCCGAGAGAGAGGCAAGACGGACGGTTTGATCGACGTATGCACCGGGCTGAATTGGAAAGGTTGGCGGGGCTCGGGCCCAAGACCACTGAAGCCGCAAAGTCTGGGTCCAAGAGCAGGTAGGGGCTCGAGGTTTGGATGATCTAATCTTGAGTTAGATTGAAAAGGAGTGGTGAACTCTGTATACCTGTCTGACTCGCCCCTCTGCTGACTGTCACTCCTCCCACAGACCCCTGTATAAAGGCGATGGGGGCACTGCTCCCCCCTCAGTCTTCAACATGGTCGTGCTCCCTTTTTGCTGTTAATAAAAGCCTACCGTTCACTTCCAGTCTCCGAGAGTTATTGATGGTGCATCAAAAGGTCGGGGTGTCGAGGTCGGAGGCGAGGGTCGGCTCGCTGCTCCGCGAGGTTTACTCGTCTCGGCACTGAATGGAGGCTGTGGCCTGCACCTGATGGGCTCCTGGATCGACTGCCGTGAACATCTGCTCTGAATGTTACTTGCTTACTTTTATTGTTTGCACAATTTGTTTTATTTTAAGACCATACAACCTAGGAGCAGAATTAGGCCATTTGGCCCATCAAGTCTGCTCTGCCATTCAATCATGGCTGATCCTTGTTTCCCCTCCTCAGTCCCACTCCTCAGCCTTCTGCCCGTAACTTTTGATGCCGTGTCCCATCAAGAGCCTTTTAATCGCAAACAAGAGAAAATTTGCAGACGCTGGAAATCCGAGCAACACACACACAAAATGCTGGAGGAACTCGGCAGGTCAGGCAGCATCTGTGGAAAAGAGTAAACAGTCGACATTTCAGGCCGAGACCCTTCGTCAGGACTGGGGAGAAAAGGCTGAGGAGTCAGAGTTAGTAAGGAGAGGGGAGGAAGGACCACCAGGTGATGGGTGAAATTGGGGGGGGGGGGGATGACATAAAGAGCTGGGAAGCTGATTGGTGAAAGAGCTAATGGGGTGGAGAAGAGGGAATCTGATCGGAGAGGACAGAAGACCATGGGAGAAAGGAAAGGGGGAGGAGCACCAGAGGGGGGTGATAAGGTGAGGGATGGAAAAGGGGAGGGGGAATGGTGAATGGGTGGGGGAATCATCACCAGAAGTTGGAGAAATCGATGTCAAGCTGGAGGCTGCCCAGCCGGAAAATAAGGTAAATGTCTTCCAGCCTGAGTGAGGCCTCAGTAGAGGAGGCCATGGATTGGAATGGAAATGGAAAAGTGCAGTTAAAATGGTGGCTGCAGGGAGATACTGCTTTTCCTGATGGATGGATCTAGGTGCTCGGATCTACGTCGGGTCTCAGCGATATACAGGAGGCCACAGCGGGAGCACTGGACACAGTATATGACCCCAACAGACTCAAAGGTGAAGTGTCGCCTCACCTGGAGCGACTGTTTGGGGCCCTGAACGGTAGTGAGGGAGGAGGTGTGGCATTTGTTCCATTTGCAAGGATAGGTGCCAGGTGGGAGATCAGTGGGGAGGGATGAATGGACAAGGGAGTTGTGTAGGGCACGATCCCTGCGGAAGGCAGTAAGTTGGGGGGAGGGAAAGGTGTTTGGTGGTGGGATCCCACCGGAGATGGTGGAAGTTACAAGACCATAAGACATAGGAGCAGAATTAGGCCATGTGGACTATCAAATCTGCTCCGCCATTCAATCATGGCTGATCCTTCCTTTCTCTCTCCTCCCTAACTCCAGTTCCTGGCCTTCTCCCCAGAACCTTTGATGTCATGTTCAATCAGGAACCTATCAATCTCTGCCTTAAATACACCCAACGACCTGGCCTCCACAGCTGCATGTGGCAACAAATTCCACAAATTCAACACCCTCTGGCAAAATTTTCTCTGCATCTCTGTTTTGAAAGGGCGCCCTCTATTCTGAGGCCATGTCCTCTTGTCCGAGACTCCTTTCCACATCTACTGTCTAGGCCTGTCAACATTCGAGACATTTCAGTGAGTCCCCCCCTCATCCTTCTAGGTTCCGACAAGTACAGACCCAGAGCCATCAAACGTTCCTCAAATGATAATCCTTTCATTCCTGGAATCATCCTTGTGAACCTCCTCGGGACCCTCTCCAATGCCAGCACATCTTTCCTTAGATGAGAAGCCCAAAACTGTTCACAATACTCATGGTGAGGCCTCACCAGGGCCTTATAAATCCTCAGCATCACATCCCTGCTCTTGTGTTCTAGTCCTCTTGAAATGAATGCTAACATTGCATTTGCCTCGTCAATTGTTTATTCTCCTCCACCGATTCTACCTACAAGTTAATGTTTCGGGTATTCTGCACAAGGACTCTCAAGTCCATTTGCATCTCAGATTTTTGGATTTTCTCCCTCATTAGAAAATAGTCTGCCATTTATTTCTACTACCAAGTGCATGACCATGCATTTTCCAACATTGTATTTCATTTGCCATTTCCTTGCCCATTCTCCTAATCTGTCTCAGTCCTTCTGAAGCCTTCCTGTTTCTTTAACACTACCTGCCCCTCCATCAATCTTTGTGTCATCTGCAAACTTAGCAACAAAGCTGTCTATTCCATCTATATCATTTATATACAGCATTAAAAAAAGTCCCAACATTAACCCCTGCGGAACACCAACCAGTAAAGGATCCCTTTATTCCCATTCGCTGCCTCCTATCATGTTACTAACTTTCCTGTAATACTATTGGCTCTTAACTTGGTAAGAAGCCTCGTGTGTGGTACCTTGTCAAAGGCCTTCTGAAAGCCCAAATATACAACATCCCCTTTATCTATCCTACTTGTAATCTCCTCACAGAATTCCAACAGGTTTGTCAGGCAGGATTTTCCCTGAAGGAAACCATGCTGACTTTGTACTATCTTGTCCTGAATCACCAAGTACTCCATCACCTCATCCTTTACAACTGACTCCAACATCTTCCCAACCACTGAGGTCAGGCTAACTGGTCTATAATTTCCTTTCTACTGCCTCCCCCCTTTCTCAAAGAGTGGAGTGACATTCACAATCTGGCACCAGGCCAGAATCCAATGATTTTTGAAAGATCATTACTAATGCCTCCACAATCTCTACCGTTACTTCCTTCAGAACTCTAGGATGCAGTTCATCTGGTCCTTGTGATGAATGTACCTTTGGGTCTTTCAGCTTTTTGAGCACCTTCTCCCTTGTAATCGTAACTGAACTCACTTCTCTTCCCTCACCCTTCAACACCCGGCACACTGATAGTGCCTTCCACAGTCAAAATACTGATTTAGTTCATCTGCCATATCTTTGTCCCACCTTATTATTTCTCTGTCCTCATTTTCTAGTGGTCCTACATTCCACTCTCATCTCTCTTTTATGTTTTACATACTTGGAAAAGCTTTTACTATCCATTTTGATACTGTTTGCTAACACTTTCATATTTTATCTTTTCCCTCCTAATGATTCTTTTAGTTGCTCTCTGTAGGTTTTTAAAAGCTTCCCAGTCCTCCAACTTCCTACTAATATTTGCTTTGTTGTCTGTCCTCTCTTTAGCTTTTACATTAGTGATGCACCATCAATAACTCTCGGAGACTGGAGGCGAAAGATAGGCTTTTATTAGCTGCAAGAGACCACCACACAACATCCTGGAGACTGAGGGGGGAGCAGTGCCTCCAATCACCTTTATACAGGGGTCTGTGGGAGGAGCCACAGGAGCAGTCAGCAGAGGGGCGTGTCCAGGCAGGTATATGTAGTTCACCACAATTAGCTTTGACTTCCCTTGTCAGCCACAGTTGTATTATTTTACCATTTGTGTATTTCTGTTTTTGGAACACATCTATCCTGCACCTTCCTCATTTTTCCAGAAACTCACACCATTGCTGCTCTGCTGTCATCCCTGCCAGCATCTCCTTCCAATTTACTTTGGCCAACTCCTCTCTCATATGACTGTAATTTCCCTTACTCCACTGAAATACTGTTACACCACACTTTACTTTCTCCCTATTAAATTTCAAGTGATCACTGGCTCCTGAGGGTTCTTTTCCTTTAAGCTTCTTAATTGCTTCCGGTTCATTACAAAACACCCAGTCCAGTTTAGCCGATCCTCTAGTAGGCTTAATGACAAACTGCTCTAAGAAGCTATCTCTTAGACATTCAACAAACTCACTCTCTTGCGATCCATTTCCAACCTGATTTTCCCAAATGAACTGCATGTTGAAATCTCCTATGACTATCATAACACTGCCCTTTTGACACACCTTTTCTATTTCCCGTTATAATCTGTGGTCCACATTCCAGCCTCTTTTGGAAGGCCTGTATATAACTGCCATCAGGGTACTTTTACCCTTGACTGCTTCTTTCAACGGATGCTGCCCGACCTGCTGAGTTCCTCCAGCTTGTTTGTACGTGTTGATTTGACCACAGCATCTGCAGTGTACTTTGTGTTTCCTTTTACCCTTGCAGTTTCTAAACTCAACCCACAAAGTTTCAACATCTTCCGATCCTATGTCACATCTTTCTACTGATTTGATGTCATTCTTTAAAAGCAAAGCCACACCACCCCCTCTGCCGACCTTCCTATGCCGCCAATACAACCCTGGATATTCAGTTCCCAACTACAACCATCCTTCAGCCATGATTCAGTGATGGCCTCAACATCATCCCTGACAATCTGTAATAGTTCTTATACTCTGTGCATTGAGATACAACACTTTGAGTGCTGTATTTGCTGCCCTTTTTGACTCTGCATCCCTAATGCACTGATACTCACCCTGCTGGCTGCAGTTTTGTCCCATCATCTGCCTGCCCTTCCTGACAGTCTGACTGCCCTTCCCGACAGTCTGACTGCCCTTCCCAACAGTCTGACTGCCCTTCCCGACAGTCTGACTGCCCTTCCCAACAGTCTGACTGCCCTTCCCCACAGACTGACTGCCCTTCCCAACAGTCTGACTACCCTTCCCCACAGTCTGACTGCCCTTCCCAACAGTCTGACTACCCTTCCCGACAGTCTGACTGCCCTTCCTGACAGTCTGACAGTCTGACTGCCCTTCCTGACAGTCTGACTGCCCTTCCCGACAGTCTGACTGCCCTTCCCGACACTCTGACTGCCCTTCCCGACAGTCTGACTGCCCTTCCCGACAGTCTGACTGCCCTTCCCGACAGTCTGACTACCCTTCCCGACAGTCTGACTGTATGCTATCTTTGCATCTGTCCTATCCTGGTTCCCACCAATCTACCATATTAGTTTAAATGTTTCCCAACAGCTCTAACAAACCTGCCCACGAGAATATTGGACCCCCTTGGGTTCTGGTGCAACCCGTCACTTTTGTACAGGTCAAGCCTCCCCAGAAGAGATCCCAATCATTCATTGTCTGCACACTTGGCATTTGACAGTCTTTAATGGGTTCTGTTGAGTTTCTTTGCTTGCTGGCTGCCTGTGAGGAGACAAATCTCAGGGTTGTAATGTACCTTGTATGATTTTATACACCTCTGTAAGGCCACCCTCATTTCCCTACGGTCCAGTGAAAAAGAGCCCTAACTTGCTGAACCTTTCCTCGTAACTCAGTCCTTTCGAGGCTTGACATCCTCATGACTCTCCTCCTCACACTTTCCAGCTTCAGGGCATCTTTCTTTTAGCAGAGTGACCAAAACCGAACACAGTACCAAAGACAAGAGATTCCGGAAAACCAGAGTAACACACACAAAATGGCCTGTTTCTGTGCTACCACTCCATGGCCACACTGACCACCCTCTGGGTGAAACCTTGGCCCTCAGGTCCCTATCAAATGTACCTGCCTCATCCACTTCCTCTGGCAGATCATTCCATATACTGACCACCCTCTGGGTGAAACATTTGCCCCTTGGGTTCCTATTAAATCTTTCTTCCTCCCCTTAAACCTCTGCCCTCTAGTTCTCATTCCCCACCCCTGGGGATAGAGACTGTGGGCATTCACCCTATCTATGCCCCTCGTGATTTTATACACCTGTATAAAACTATCCCTCGGTCTCTGTTCTAAGAAATAACACCTTAGCGTGCTCAATCTCTCCCTTAACTCAGTCCCCCGAGACCTGGTGACATCATTTTAAAGTCTCCTCTGTACACTTTCTGGCTAAATGGCATCGTGCCTGTGGCAGGGTGACCAAAACCGAACACAGTAATAAACACAAGAGGTTCTGCAGATGCTGGAAATCCGGAGTAACACACACACAAAATGCTGGAGGAACTCAGCAGGTCAGGCAGCATCTATGGAGGGGAATAAAGAGTCAATGTTTTGGGCTGCAACCTTTCATCAGGGTTGGAAGGGAAGGGGTCAGAGGCAGAATAAGAAGGTGGGGGAGGGGAAGGAGTACAAGTTGGTGAGGGGGGAGGGTGAGTGAGGAAGTGAGAAGCTGGAAGCTGATGGGTGGAAGGCTGAACACATCACTCCAGGCACGCCTCACCTGCCCCTTGTATGATGTCTCAACTTAGCGCTCTGCATGATGAAGATCAGATCGCTGTACCTGTCTACCTGTGACTCCTCTCTCAGGGAACCGTGTGCCTGGGTGTCTCTCCATTCATGCTCCCCATGTCCCTGCTATTCACTGTGAATGTCCTACCCTGGTTTTTCTTCCCAAAATGCAACACCTCAGACAATTAGCAGAGTTTAAATGCAAACAAGTTGTTGGATGTCACTGGCTCTTGTATGAATTACAACCATTAGGAACTGATATGTGCCTCCTGGTTGGCTGCGGGGCCAGGGGATTCTCTGCAGGGATTGGCCAGTGGTGGGTTAATTCATGGCAAACTCCGTGGACTTTGAGTCATGTTTAGTGTGACCATGAGTCAGGGGAATGGGACTGGGGGGAGGCGGGATGGTTTGTGGCATTTTCATGACCTTTGTCCCTGGCCAAGCCTCCAGAGGTAGGCCTCAGTAGGGTTCGGTTTGTGGTCAGCACTGCCACCTGGTGGCAGCGGGGTGTGAAGTGAGCAGAGTCAGTCAAGTTTATTGCTGTTTGCACAGGTGCAATGAAAAACTTACAACAGTATCACAGACTCACAGCATCAGAACATGTACAAGAAATACCATTTTCTACATTAATTACGCACAATGAATACTATCAGAACAAGAAAAGGTCTAGTAGAGAGTGATTCGGATTGTGTAGGTTGTTTCAAGATCAAAATGGTTGAAGGGAAGAAGCTGTTCCTGAACCTGGTGGTGTGGGACTTCAGGCTTCTGCCTAATAGTAACTGTGAGAAGTTGGCACAACCCGGATGGTGGGGATCTTTGATGATGGACGTGGCCTTGTTGAGGCAGCGTTTCCTGTAGATTTGACCGATGGTGGGGAGGGATGTGCCTGTGATTGTATTGGGCTGAGTCCACCTCCCTCTGTGGTTTCCTACAGCCCCACACATTAAATTCACTGTACCAGACTGTGATATGGCCACTCAGGATACTTTCAATGGGACATCTGGAGAAGTTTGTCAGAGTGTTTGGTGGCAGGCCAAAGCTCCTGAAACTCTAAAAAAACCAAAGAGACTTCCTTGTGATTGCCCCTGTGTGTGGGCCCAGGACAGCTCATCCGGTGATAACTCCCTGGAGTTATTCATACATTTTAGGGAGCTTGGTAGAAAGCTGAAAAGAAAGACCTTTGGGGTGGTAATCTCTGGATTGCTGCCTGTGCCTCACGCCAGTGGGGGCAAGATTAGGATGATTTGACAGGTGAACGCGGGCTGGACAATCAGTGCAGGGGGCAGGGTTTCAGATTAAAGGATCATCAGGATTTCTTCTGGTGAAGGTATGACCTGTACAAAAAGGAGGGGTTATATCTGAACCCGAGGGGGACCAATATCCTTGCGGGCAGGTTTGCTAGAGCTGGTCGGGAGGGGTTAGACTAATTTGGCAGGGGGATGGGAACCAGAGTGATAAGGCTGAAGATGGGGCAGTTGGTTTACAAACAGAGGCAGTGTGTAGTGAGACTGTGAGGAAGGACAGGGTAGAATTCTAGTCAGTGGGATGAACTAAAGTATAACTGGGAAAAAACTGAAAAGTGTGATGAATACAGGACTGAAGGTATTTTATTTGACTGCATACAGCACACGGACTAAGGTCGATGATCCTGCATTGCAGCTTGAGACTGGAAGGTATGATATTTTGAGCATCTCTGAGTCGTGTCTGAAAGAAGATCACAGTTGAGAGCTTAACGTCGAAGAGTACAGATTGTATCAAAAGGACAGGCAAATAGGCAAGGGGTTCTGTTGGTGAAAAATGAAATCAAACCCTAAGAAAGTGATGGCATAGGATCAGAAGATGTAGGGTCCTTGTGAGAAGAGTTAAGAAACTGCAAGGGTAAAAAGACCCTGATGGGAGGTATATACAGGTCTCTGAACAGTAGCCAGGATGTGGGTACAGATGACAATGAGAGATTTACAAGGCATGGAAAGAGGGCGATGTTGCGAAAATCGGGGGAATTCCACTATGCAGGGAGATTAGGAAAATCAGGTTGGTGCTGTATGTGGAGAGAGGGAATTTGTAGACGGCCTATGAGATGGCTCTTCAGAGAAGCTTGTGGTTGAGCCCACTTCAGAGGAAGTCAACTTTTGGATTGGGAGTTATGTTAGGACCCAAATTTGATTAGGGAGCTTAAGGTGAAGGAGCTGATAGAAGTCGGTGATCATGATATGATAGAATTCACCCTGCAGTTTGAGAAGGAGAAGGTAAAATATATATCTCTGCATTACAGTGGAGTAAAAGGATTTACAGAGGCATGAGAGAAGAGCTGGTCAAAGTTGATTGGAAGGGGACACCAGCAAGGATGATGGCAGAACAACAATGTTCTGGGGGAAGTTTAGAAGGCTCAGGAAAGATACATTCCCAAGGATGAGGAAGTATTCTAAAGGGAGGGTGAGGTAACTGTGGCTGACAAGGGAAGTCAAAGACAGTATTAAAGCAAAAGTGAGGCATATAATATAGCAAAAAGTAGTGGGAAGGTGGAGGACTGCGAGCTTTTAAAAACCAACAGAAGGCAATTAAAAAACTCATAAAGAGAGAAACACAAAGGTAAGCTAGCCAATAACATAAAAGGGGATACAACAAGATTTTTTTTTCAGATATATAAAGAGTAAAAGAGAGACGAGAGTGGATATTGGACTGCTGGAAAATGACACTGGAGAGGTAGCAATGGGAGATAAAGAAATGGCAGAAGAACAGAGTAAGTATTTTGCATCATTCTTCACTGTGTGAAGACACTAGCAACATGCTTCAAGTTCGAGAGTGTCAATGGGCAGAGGAGAGTGCAGTTGCCATTACTAGGGAGAAGGTGCTTGGGAAACTGAAGTCACTTGGACCAGATGGACTACACCCCAGGGTTCTGAAAGAGATAGCTGAAGAGATCGAGGAGGCATTCGTAGAGATCTTTCAATAATGACTAGATTCTGGAATGGTTCCTGAGGACTGGAAAACTGAAAATGTCACTCCAGTGTCTAAGAAAGGAGGAAGGCCGCAGAAAGGAAATTATAAACCAGTTAGCCTGATTTCAGTGGTTGGAAAGATGTTGGAGTCGATAGTTAAGGATGAGATTTATAATGTTTTGGGCACGTTTTTGCAATAATAAGTGTTGTCGTGATGAAATTTGTCCAATATTGATTGGCACCTCCCTAGAGCAAAGGGTTTAGATGGAGTGGAGTTTGTTAGGTGTGTTCAGGAAGGTTTCTTGACACAGTATGTAGACAAGCCTACAGGAGGAGAGGCTGTACTTGATCTGGTATTGGGAAATGAACCTGGTGAGGTGTCAGGTCTCTCAGTGGGAGAGCATTTTGGAGATAGAATTGTGAAAACTATCTCCTTTACCATAGCATTGGAGAGGGATAGGAACAGACAAGTTAGGGAAACGTTTAATTGGAGTAAGGGGAATTATGAAGCTATCAGGCAGGAACTTAACAATAAATTGGGAACAGATGTTGTCAGGGAAATGTATGGCAGTAATGTGGCAAATGTTCAGGGGATATTTGCGTGGAGTTCTGCATACGGTCCAATGAGACAGGGAATGGATGGTAGGGTATAGAAACCGTGGTGTACAAGGGCTGTAGAAAATCTAGTCAAGAGGAAAAAAAAACTTGTTAATGATAGAAATCTAGGAAATTATAAGGCTAGCAAGAAGGAGCTTAAAAATTAAATTAGGAGAGCCAGAAGGGGCCATGAGAAGGCCTTGGCGGGCAGGATTAAGGAAAACCCCAAGGCATTCTACAAGTATGTGAAGAGCAAGAGGATAAGATGTGAAAGGATAGGACCAATCAAGTGTGGCAGTGGGAAAGAGTGTATGGAACCGGAGGAGATAGCAGAGGTACTTAATGAATACTTTGCTTCAGTGTTCACCATGGAAAAAGACCTTGGCGATTGTAGAGATGACTTACAGTGGACTGAAAAGCTTGAGCATATAGACATTAAGGAAGAGGATGAGCTGGAGCTTTTGGAATAAGTTGGATAAGTCTCTGGGACTGGACGAGATATACCTCAGGCTACTGTGGGAGGCGAGGGAAGAGATTGCTGAGCCTCTGGCAATGATCTTTGCATCGTCAATGGGGATGGGGGAGGTTCCTGTGGATTGGAAGGCTGTGGATGTTGTTCCATTATTCAAGAAAGGGAGTAGTGATAGCCCAGGAAATTATAGACAAGTGAGTTTTATTTCAGTGATTGGTAAGTTGATGGAGAAGATCCTGAGAGGCAGGATTTATGAACATTTGGAGAAACATAATATGATTACGAATAGTCAGCATGGCTTTGTCAAAGGCAGGTCGTGCCTTATGGGCCTGATTGAATTTTTTGAGGATGTGACTAAACACATTGATGAAGGTAGAGCAGTAGATGTAATGTATATGGATTTTAGCAAGGTATTTGACAAGGTACCCATGCAAGGCTTATTGAGAAAGTAAGGAGGCATGGGATCCAAGGGGAAATTGCTTTGTGGATCCAGAACTGGCTCGCCAACAGAAGGCAAAGAGTGGTTGTAGATGGGTCATGTTCTGCATGGAGGTCGGTCACCAGTGGTGTGCCTCAGGGATCTGTTCTGGGACCCTTACTCTTCGTGATTTTTATAAATGACCTGAATGAGGAAGTGGAGGGATGGGTTAGTAAATTTGCTGATGACACAAAGGTTGGGGGTGTTGTGGATAGTGTGGAGGGCTTTCAGAGGTTACAGCGGGACATTGATAGGATGCAAAACTGGGCTGAAAAGTGGCAGATGGAGTTCAACCCAGATAAGTGTGAAGTGGTTCACTTTGGTAGGTCAAATATGATGGCAGAATGTAGTATAAATGGTAAGACACTTGGCAGTATGGAGGATCAGAGGGATCTTGGGGTCCGAGTCCATAAGACACTCAAAGCTGCTACACAGGTTGACTCTGTGGTTAAGAAGGCGTACGGTGCATTGGCCTTCATCAACCATGGGATTGGGTTTAAGAGCTGAGACGTAATGTTACAGCTATATAGGACCCTGGCCAGACCCCAGTTGGAGTACTGTGCTCAGTTCCGGTCACCTCACTACAGGAAGGATGTGGAAACATAGAAAGGGTGCAGAAGAGATTTACAAGGATGTTGCCTGGATTGGGGAGCATGTCTTATGAGAATAGGTTGAGTGAACTCGGCCTTTTCTCCTTGGAGTGATGGAGGATGAGAGGTGACCTGATAGAGGTGTATAAGATAATGTGAGGCATCGATCGTGTGGATAGTCAGAGGCTTTTTCCCAGGGCTGAAATGGCTAACATGGGAGGACACAGTTTTAAGGTGCTTGGAAGTAGGTACAGAGGAGACATTAGGGGTAAGTTTCTTTTGTGCAGAGAGTGGTGAGTGTGTGGAATGGGCTGCCGGTGACACTGTGAAGGCGGATACGATAGGGTCTTTTGAGAGACTCCTGGATAGGTACATGGAACTTAGAAAAATAAAGGGCTATGGGTAACCCTTGATAAATTCTAAAGTAAGTACATGTTCAGTACAGCATTGTGGGCTGAAGGGCCTGTATTGTGCTGTAGGTTTTCTATCTTTCTGGGTACTTGGATGCACATGATAAAATAGGCCAAAGTCAGCGCAACTTCCTAAAAGTTTATGTTGTACTTTATAAACCTCTGGTGAGGCCACATCTGGAATATTGCTTAGAGTTCTGGTCACCCCACAATAGAAAGGATGTTGAGGCTTTGGAGAGGTTTACTGGGAAGCTGCCTGGTTGTGCTATCACGAGAGGCTGGATGATCTTGGGTTGCTTGCAGAGTCTGCAGAGCCTCGGCACGTCATTGAAAACCTTGGCAAACTTGGACAGGTGTGTGGTGGAAAGGGTGCTGACTGGCTGCATATAGCCTGGTATGGGAACACCAATGCATTTGAGCAGAAAGTGGATTTGTTCCAGTACATGGTGGGTAAAACCCTCCCAACCATTGAGCACATCTGCAAGAAAGGTTGCTGTAGAAAAGCATCATCCATCATCAGAGATCCTCACAGACAGACATACTTTATTGATCCTGAGGGAAATTGGGTTTCGTTACAGCCGCACCAACCAAGAATAGTGAAGAAATATAGCGATATAAAACCATATATAACTGAATAATAATAAGTTAATCATGCCAAATGGAAATAAGTCTAGGACCAGCCTATTGGCTCAGGGTATCTGACACTCTGAGGGAGGAGTTGTAAAGTTTGATGGCCACAGGCAGGAATGACTTCCTATGATGCTCAGTGTTACATCTCGGTGGAATGAGTCTCCGGCTGAATGTACTCCTGTGCCTAACCAGTACATTATGGAGTGGATGGGAGACATTGTCCAAGATGGCTGCAACTTGGACAACATCCTCTTTTCAGACACCACCGTCAGAGAGTCCAGTGCCAGTTCACCACCCAGGACATGCTCTTTTCTCACTGCTGCCATCAGGTAGAAGGTACAAGAGCCTCAGGAACTGCACCACCAGGTTCAAGAACAGTTACTACCCCTCAACCATCAGGCCCTTGAACAAAACCACACTCGTTATTGTTATTTCATGCCAGTTATTTATTGCTTTTTATTTATATCTGCATTTACACGGTTTGTTGACAGTTTACAGATCCTGTTTACAGTTACTGTTCTGTAGATCTGCTCAGTATGCCCGCAGCAAAATCTCACGGTTGAATGTGGTGACCTGTCTCTACTCTGATAATAAATTTTATTTTGAACTTTGAATGTTGCTTTTTCTGGAATGCTGGAGGCTGAGGGACAATCTGAGAGAGGTTTTATAGGATTCTGAGCAGCATAGATAAAGGGAGAGAGAGGGTAGCTGTTTCCAATGTCCAATACTGGAGGGCTTGCATTGAGGGGGAGTGGGGTAAGTTCAGGGGGATGTGAGCAGGAAGGTTTTTACTCAGAGAGCGGAGGATGTCTGGGAAACGCTGCCTGATATGGTGGTAGAGGTAAGGGAATTGTGAGCAGTTTGGGGCCATTTATCGAAGAAAAGCATTGGAGAGGGTTCAGAAGAGGTTCATGAGAATTATCCCAGAAATGAAAGGGTTAACATGAGCGGAGCTTTTGATGGCTCAGGGCCCATATTCAGTAGAGTTTAGAAGAATGTGTGGGGGAGGGGGTAGGTGGCCTATCTCATTGAAAACCATCAAATATTGAAAGGTCCAGATAGAGTGGAGGTGTGTGATGGGATGATGTAAAGAGAGTTTCACTCTGTGTCTGACCCCGGGAGTGTGTGATGGGACGGTGTGGAGGGAGTTTCACTCTGTGTCTGACCCCGGGAGTGTGTGATGGGATGATGTAAAGAGAGTTTCACTCTGTGTCTGACCCCGGGAGTGTGTGATGGGATGATGTAAAGAGAGTTTCACTCTGTGTCTGACCCCGGGAGTGTGTGATGGGACGGTGTGGAGGGAGTTTCACTCCGTGTCTGACCCCGGGAGTGTGTGATGGGACGGTGTGGAGGGAGTTTCACTCTGTGTCTGACCCCGGGAGTGTGTGATGGGACGGTGTGGAGGGAGTTTCACTCTGTGTCTGACCCCGGGAGTGTGTGATGGGACGGTGTGGAGGGAGTTTCACTCTGTGTCTGACCCCGGGAGTGTGTGATGGGACGGTGTAGAGGGAGTTTCACTCTGTGTCTGACCCCGGGAGTGTGTGATGGGACGGTGTAGAGGGAGTTTCACTGTGTGTCTGACCCCAGGAGTGTGTGATGGGACGGTGTGGAGGGAGTTTCACTCTGTGTCTGACCCCGGGAGTGTGTGATGGGACGGTGTGGAGGGAGTTTCACTCTGTCTGACCCCGGGAGTGTGTGATGGGACGGTGTAGAGGGAGCTTCACTCTGTGTCTGACCCCGGGAGTGTGTGATGGGACGGTGTAGAGGGAGTTTCACTCTGTGTCTGACCCCGGGAGTGTGTGATGGGACAGTGTGGAGGGAGTTTCACTCTGTGTCTGACCCCGGGGGTGTGTGATGGGACAGTGTGGAGGGAGTTTCACTCTGTGTCTGACCCCGGGAGTGTGTGATGGGATGGTGTGGAGGGAGTTTCACTCTGTGTCTGACCCCGGGAGTGTGTGATGGGACGGTGTGGAGGGAGTTTCACTGAGTCTGACCCCGGGGGTGTGTGATGGAACAGTGTGGAGGGAGTTTCACTCTGTGTCTGACCCCGGGAGTGTGTGATGGGACGGTGTGGAGGGAGCTTCACTCTGTGTCTGACCCCGGGAGTGTGTGATGGGACAGTGTGGAGGGAGTTTCACTGAGTCTGACCCCGGGAGTGTGTGATGGGACAGTGTGGAGGGAGTTTCACTCTGTGTCTGACCCCGGGAGTGTGTGATGGGACAGTGTGGAGGGAGTTTCACTGAGTCTGACCCCGGGAGTGTGTGATGGGACAGTGTGGAGGGAGCTTCACTCTGTGTCTGACCCCGGGAGTGTGTGATGGGAAGGTGTAGAGGGAGTTTCACTCTGTGTCTGACCCCGGGAGTGTGTGATGGGACGGTGTGGAGGGAGTTTCACTCTGTGTCTGACCCCGGGAGTGTGTGATGGGACGGTGTAGAGGGAGTTTCACTCTGTGTCTGACCCCCGGAGTGTGTGATGGGACAGTGTGGAGGGAGCTTCACTCTGTGTCTGACCCCGGGAGTGTGTGATGGGACAGTGTGGAGGGAGTTTCACTGAGTCTGACCCCGGGAGTGTGTGATGGGACAGTGTGGAGGGAGCTTCACTCTGTGTCTGACCCCGGGAGTGTGTGATGGGACGGTGTGGAGGGAGTTTCACTGAGTCTGACCCCGGGAGTGTGTGATGGGACAGTGTGGAGGGAGCTTCACTCTGTGTCTGACCCCGGGAGTGTGTGATGGGATGGTGTGGAGGGAGTTTCACTGAGTCTGACCCCGGGAGTGTGTGATGGGACAGTGTGGAGGGAGTTTCACTGAGTCTGACCCCGGGAGTGTGTGATGGGACAGTGTGGAGGGAGTTTCACTGAGTCTGACCCCGGGAGTGTGTGATGGGACAGTGTGGAGGGAGTTTCACTGAGTCTGACCCCGGGAGTGTGTGATGGGATGGTGTGGAGGGAGTTTCACTCTGTGTCTGACCCCGGGAGTGTGTGATGGGACAGTGTAGAGGGAGTTTCACTGTGTGTCTGACCCCGGGAGTGTGTGATGGGACAGTGTAGAGGGAGTTTCACTCTGTGTCTGACCCCGGGAGTGTGTGATGGGATGGTGTGGAGGGAGTTTCACTCTGTGTCTGTCCCTGGGAGTGTGTGATGGGACGGTGTGGAGGGAGTTTCACTGTGTGTCTGACCCCGGGAGTGTGTGATGGGATGGTGTGGAGGGAGTTTCACTGTGTGTCTGACCCCGGGAGTGTGTGATGGGACAGTGTAGAGGGAGTTTCACTCTGTGTCTGACCCCGGGAGTGTGTGATGGGATGGTGTGGAGGGAGTTTCACTCTGTGTCTGACCCCGGGAGTGTGTGATGGGACGGTGTGGAGGGAGTTTCACTGAGTCTGACCCCGGGGGTGTGTGATGGGACAGTGTGGAGGGAGTTTCACTCTGTGTCTGACCCCGGGAGTGTGTGATGGGATGGTGTGGAGGGAGTTTCACTCTGTGTCTGACCCCGGGAGTGTGTGATGGGACGGTGTGGAGGGAGCTTCACTCTGTGTCTGACCCCGGGAGTGTGTGATGGGACAGTGTGGAGGGAGTTTCACTGAGTCTGACCCCGGGAGTGTGTGATGGGATAGTGTGGAGGGAGTTTCACTCTGTGTCTGACCCTGGGAGTGTGTGATGGGACAGTGTGGAGGGAGTTTCACTGAGTCTGACCCCGGGAGTGTGTGATGGGACAGTGTGGAGGGAGCTTCACTCTGAGTCTGACCCCGGGAGTGTGTGATGGGAAGGTGTAGAGGGAGTTTCACTCTGTGTCTGACCCCGGGAGTGTGTGATGGGACGGTGTGGAGGGAGTTTCACTCTGTGTCTGACCCCGGGAGTGTGTGATGGGACGGTGTAGAGGGAGTTTCACTCTGTGTCTGACCCCCGGAGTGTGTGATGGGACAGTGTGGAGGGAGCTTCACTCTGTGTCTGACCCCGGGAGTGTGTGATGGGACAGTGTGGAGGGAGTTTCACTGAGTCTGACCCCGGGAGTGTGTGATGGGACAGTGTGGAGGGAGCTTCACTCTGTGTCTGACCCCGGGAGTGTGTGATGGGACAGTGTGGAGGGAGCTCACGAGAATTAGATGTTGTGTGTCAGGGTGAGGTGGGTGATGCACCATCAATAACTCTCTGAGACGTGAGGTGAGATATTGCTTCTTATTGACTGGAAGAAAGAACAAGCAGCAGTTGACCACCATGCTACACCCTGTAGACCGAGGGCTGGGCTCAGGCCCCAATCGCCTTTATACCGAGGTAAGTGGGAGGAGCCACAGGAGCAGTCAGTGCTGGAGGGGGGGGGGGCGTGTCCAGATATGCCACAGTGTATTTGTGTGTAATCCTCACAGTGTAACCCTCCCCGTCAGTCTCCCCCGTAACTGTAACCCTCCCCGTCAGTCTCCCCCGTAACTGTAACCCTCCCCGTCAGTCTCCCCCGTAACTGTAACCCTCCCCGTCAGTCTCCCCGTAACTATAACCCTCCCCGTCAGTCTCCCCCGTAACTGTAACCCTGACCGTCAGTCTCCCCGTAACTATAACCCTCTCCATCAGTCTCCCCGTAACTATAACCCTCCCCGTCAGTCTCCCCGTAACTATAACCCTCCCCGTCAATCTCCCCATAACTATAACCCTCCCCGTAGTCTCCCCCGTAACTATAACCCTCCCCGTCAGTCTCCCTGTAACTGTAACCTTTCCCGTCAGTCTCCCCCGTAACTATAACCCTCCCCGTCCGTCTCCCCCTGTAACTATAACCCTCCCGTCAGTCTCACCCGTAACTATAACCCTCCCCGTCAGTCTCCCCCTGTAACTATAACCCTCCCCGACAGTCTCCCCCTGTAACTGTAACCCTTCCCGTCAGTCTCTCCCGTAACTAGAACCCTCCTCGTCAGTCTCCCCTGTAACTATAACCCTCCCCATCAGTCTCCCCGTAACTATAACCCTCCCCGTAGTCTCCCCCGTAACAATAACCCTCCCCGTCAGTCTCCCCCGTAACTATAACCCTCCCTGTCAGTCTCCCCGTAACTATAACCCTCCCCGTCAGTCTCCTCTGTAACTATAACCCTATCCGTCAGTCTCCCCCTTTAACTATAACCCTCCCGTCAGTCTCACCCGTAACTATAGCCCTCTCTGTCAGTCTCCCCTTTAACTATAACCCTCCCCGTCAGTCTCCCCTGTAACTATAACCCTCTCCGTCAGTCTCCCCCTTTAACGATACCCCTCCCGTCAGTCTCACCCGTAACTATAACACTCCCCGTCAGTCTCCCCTTTAACTATAACCCTCCCCGTCAGTCTCCCCTGTAACTATAACCCTCCCCATCAGTCTCCCCCGTAACTATAACCCTCCCCGTCAGTCTCCCCGTAACTATAACCCTCCCTGTCAGTCCCCCTGTAACTATAACCCTCCCTGTCAGTCTCCCTGTAACTATAACCCTCCCCGTCAGTCTCCACTGTAACTATAACCCTCCCCATCAATATCCCCCGTAACTATAACCCTCCTGTCAGTCTCCCCGTAACTATAACCCTGCCCGTCAGTCTCATCCGTAACTATAACCCTCCCCGTCAGTCTCCCCCATAACTATAACCCTCCCCGTCAGTCTCCCCCGTAACTATAACCCTCCCCGTCAGTCTCCCCGTAACTGTAACCCTCCCCGTCAGTCTCCCCCGTAGCTATAACCCTCCCCGTCAGTCTCCCCCGTAACTATAACCCTCCCCGTCAGTCTCCCCCGTAACTATAACCCTCCCCGTCAGTCTCCCCAGTAACTATAACCCTCCCCGTCAGTCTCCCCCGTAACTATAACCCTCCCCGTCAGTCTCCCCGTAACTATAACCCTCACTGTCAGTCTCCCTGTAACGATAACCCTCCCTGTCAGTCTCCCTGTAACTATAACCCTCCCCGTCAGTCTCCCCTGTAACTATAACCCTCCCCATCAGACTCCCCCGTAACTATAACCCTCCCCGTCAGTCTCCCCGTAACTATAAACTTCCCTGTCAGTCTCCCTGTAACTATAACCCTCCCCATCAACATCCCCCGTAACTATAACCCTCCCCGTCAGTCTCCCCGTAACTATAACCCTCCCCGTCAGTATCCCCGTAACTATAACCCTCCCCGTCATTCTCCTCTGTAACTATAACCCTCCCCATCAATATCCCCCGTAACTATAACACTCCCGTCAGTCTCATCCGTAACTATAACCCTCCCCGTCAGTCTCCCCCGTAACTATAACCCTCCCCGTCAGTCTCCCCCGTAACTATAACCCTCCCCGTCAGTCTCCCCCGTAACTATAACCCTCCCCGTCAGTCTCCCCAGTAACTATAACCCTCCCCGTCAGTCTCCCCCGTAACTATAACCCTCCCCGTCAGTCTCCCCGTAACTATAACCCTCCCCGTCAGACTCCCCCGTAACTATAACCCTCCCCGTCAGTCTCCCTGTAACTATAACCCTCCCTGTCAGTCTACCTGGTAACTATAACCCTCCCCATCAGTCTCCCCCATAAATATAACCCTCCCCGTCAGTCTCCCCCTTAACTATAACCCTCCCCGTCAGTCTCCCTGTAACTATAACCCTCCCCATCAAGTCTCCCCGTAACTATAACCCTCCCTGTCAGTCTCCCCATAACTATAACCCTCCCCGTCAGTCTCCCCCGTAACTATAACCCTCCCCGTCTGTCTCCCCGTAACTATAACCCTCCCTGTCAGTCTCCCTGTAACTATAACCCTCCCCATCAATATCCCCCGTAACTATAACCCTCCCCGTCAGTCTCCCCGTAACTATAACCCTCCCGTCAGTCTCCCCCGTAACTACAACCCTCCCCGTCAGTCTCCCCTGTAACTATAACCCTCCCTGTCAGTTTCCCCTGTAACTATAGCACTCCCTGTCAGTCTCCCCCGTAACTATAACCCTCCCCGTCAGACTCCCCGTAACTATAAACCTCCCTGTCAGTCTCCCTGTAACTATAACCCTCCCCATCAACATCCCCCGTAACTATAACCCTCCCCGTCAGTCTCCCCGTAACTATAACCCTCCCCGTCAGTCTCCCCGTAACTATAGCCCTCCCCGTCAGTCTCCCCCGTAACTATAACCCTCCCCGTCAGTCTCCCCCGTAACTATAACCCTCCCCGTCAGTCTCCCCAGTAACTATAACCCTCCCCGTCAGTCTCCCCCGTAACTATAACCCTCCCCGTCAGTCTCCCCGTAACTATAACACTCCCCGTCAGTCTCCCCGTAACTATAACCCTCCCCGTCAGTCTCCCCGTAACTATAACACACCCCGTCAGTCTCCCTGTATCTATAACCCTCCCTGTCAGTCTCCCTGTAACTATAACCCTCCCCGTCAGTCTCCCCGTGACTATAACCCTCCCCGTCAGTCTCCCCATAACTATAACCCTCCCCGTAGTCTCCCCCGTAACTATAACCCTCCCCGTCAGTCTCCCTGTAACTGTAACCTTTCCCATCAGTCTCCCCCGTAACTATAACCCTCCCCGTCCGTCTCCCCCTGTAACTATAACCCTCCCCGTCAGTCTCCCTGTAACTGTAACCTTTCCCGTCAGTCTCACCCGTAACTATAACCCTCCCCGTCAGTCTCCCCCTGTAACTACAACCCTCCCCGACAGTCTCCCTCTGTAACTGTAACCCTTCCCGTCAGTCTCCCCCGTAACTATAACCCTCCCCGTCAGTCTCCCCCGTAACTATAACCCTGCCCGTCAGTCTCCCCGTAACTATAACCCTCCCCGTCAGTCTCCTCTGTAACTATAACCCTCTCCGTCAGTCTCCCCCTTTAACTATAACCCTCCCGTCATTCCCACCCGTAACTATAGCCCTCTCTGTCAGTCTCCCCTTTAACTATAACCCTCCCTGTCAGTCTCCCCTGTAACTATAACCCTCTCCGTCAGTCTCCCCCTTTAACGATACCCCTCCCGTCAGTCTCACCCGTAACTATAAAACTCCCCGTCAGTCTCCCCCTTAACTATATCCCTCCCCGTCAGTCTCCCCTGTAACTATAACCCTCCCCATCAGTCTCCCCCGTAACTATAACCCTCCCCGTCAGTCTCCCCGTAACTATACCCTCCCTGTCAGTCCCCCTGTAACTATAACCCTCCCTGTCAGTCTCCCTGTAACTATAACCCTCCCCGTCAGTCTCCCCTGTAACTATAACCCTCCCCATCAATATCCCCCGTAACTATAACCCTCCCGTCAGTCTCCCCGTAACTATAACTCTCCCCGTCAGTCTCATCCGTAACTATAACCCTCCCCGTCAGTCTCCCCCGTAACTATAACCCTCCCCGTCAGTCTCCCCCGTAACTATAACCCTCCCCGTCAGACTCCCCCGTAGCTATAACCCTCCCCGTCAGTCTCCCCAGTAACTATAACCCTCCCCGTCAGTCTCCCCCGTAACTATAACCCTCCCCGTCAGTCTCCCCGTAACTATAACCCTCCCTGTCAGTCTCCCTGTAACTATAACCGTTCCCGTCAGTCTCCCCTGTAACTATAACCCTCCCCATCAGTCTCCCCCGTAACTATAACCCTCCCCGTCAGTCTCCCCGTAAATATAAACCTCCCTGTCAGTCTCCCTGTAACTATAACCCTCCCCATCAATATCCCCCGTAACTATAACCCTCGCCGTCAGTCTCCCCGTAACTATAACCCTCCCCGTCAGTCTCCCCGTAACTATAGCCCTCCCCGTCAGTCTCCCCTGTAACTATAACCCTCCCCGTCAGTCTCCCCTGTAAATATAACCCTCCCCGTCAGTCTCCCACGTAACTATAACCCTCCCCGTCAGTCTCCCCCTTAACTATAACCCTCCCCGTCAGTCTCCCCCGTAACTATAAGCCTCCCCGTCAGTCTCCCCCGTAACTATAACCCTCCCCGTCAGTCTCCCCTGTAACTATAACCCTCCCTGTCAGTCTCCCTGTAACTATAACCCTCCCCATCAATATCCCCCGTAAATATAACCCTCCCCGTCAGTCTCCCCCGTAACTATAACCCTCCCCGTCAGTCTCCCCGTAACTATAACCCTCCCCGTCAGTCTCCCCGTAACTATAACACTCCCCGTCAGTCTGCCCCTTAACTATAACCCTCCCCGTCAGTCTCCCCCTTTAACTATAACACTCCCATCAGTCTCCCCCGTAACTACAACCCTACCCGTCAGTCTCCCCTGTGACTATAACCCTCCCCGTCAGTCTCCCCTGTAACTATAGCCCTCCCTGTCAGTCTCCCCCTGTAACTATAACCCTCCCCGTCAGACTCCCCTGTAACTATAACCCTCCCCGTCAGTCTCCCCTGTAACTATAACCCTCCCCATCAGTCTCCCCCGTAACTATAACCCTCCCCGTCAGTCTCCCCGTAACTATAACCCTCCCCGTCAGTCTCCCCGTAACTATAACCCTCCCTGTCAGTCTCCCTGTAACTATAACCCTCCCCATCAATATCCCCCGTAACTATAACCCTCCCCGTCAGTCTCCCCGTAACTATAACCCTCCCGTCAGTCTCCCCCGTAACTACAACCCTCCCCGTCAGTCTCCCCTGTAACTATAACCCTCCCCGTCAGTCTCCACTGTAACTATAGCCCTCCCTGTCAGTCTCCCCCTGTAACTATAACCCTCCTCGTCAGTCTCCCCGTAACTATAACCCTCCCCGTCAGACTGCCCTGTAACTATAACTCTCCGCGTCAGTCTCCCCTGTAACTATAACCCTCCCCGTCAGTCTCCCCTGTAACTATAGCACTCCCTGTCAGTCTCCCCCGTAACTATAACCCTCCCCGTCAGACTCCCCGTAACTATAAACCTCCCTGTCAGTCTCCCTGTAACTATAACCCTCCCCATCAACATCCCCCGTAACTATAACCCTCCCCGTCAGTCTCCCCGTAACTATAACCCTCCCCGTCAGTCTACCCGTAACTATAGCCCTCCCCGTCAGTCTCCCCCGTAACTATAACCCTCCCCGTCAGTCTCCCCCGTAACTATAACCCTCCCCGTCAGTCTCCCCAGTAACTATAACCCTCCCCGTCAGTCTCCCCCGTAACTATAACCCTCCCCGTCAGTCTCCCCGTAACTATAACACTCCCCGTCAGTCTCCCCGTAACTATAACCCTCCCCGTCATTCTCCCCGTAACTATAACACACCCCGTCAGTCTCCCCCTGTAACTATAACCCTCCCCGTCAGTCTCCCTGTATCTAAAACCCTCCCTGTCAGTCTCCCTGTAACTATAACCCTCCCCGTCAGTCTCCCCGTGACTATAACCCTCCCCATCAACATCCCCCGTAACTATAACCCTCCCCGTCAGTCTCCCCGTAACTATAACTCTCCCCGTCAGTCTCACTGTAACTGTAACCTTTCCCGTCAGTCTCACCCGTAACTATAACCCTCCCGGTCAGTCTCCCCCTGTAACTACAACCCTCCCCGACAGTCTCCCTCTGTAACTGTAACCCTTCCCGTCAGTCTCTCCCGTAACTATAACCCTCCTCGTCAGTCTCCCCTGTAACTATAACCCTCCCCATCAGTCTCCCCGTAACTATAACCCTCCCCGTAGTCTGCCCCGTAACTATAACCCTCCCCGTCAGTCTCCCCCGTAACTATAACCCTTCCTGTCAGTCTCCCCGTAACTATAACCCTCCCCGTCAGTCTCCTCTGTAACTATAACCCTCTCCGTCAGTCTCCCCCTTTAACTATAACCCTCCCGTCAGTCCCACCCGTAACTATAGCCCTCTCTGTCAGTCTCCCCTTTAACTATAACCCTCCCTGTCAGTCTCCCCTGTAACTATAACCCTATCCGTCAGTCTCCCCCTTTAACGATACCCCTCCCGTCAGTCTCACCCGTAACTATAAAACTCCCCGTCAGTCTCCCCCTTAACTATATCCCTCCCCGTCAGTCTCCCCTGTAACTATAACCCTCTCCATCAGTCTCCCCCGTAACTATAACCCTCCCCGTCAGTCTCCCCGTAACTATACCCTCCCTGTCAGTCCCCCTGTAACTATAACCCTCCCTGTCAGTCTCCCTGTAACTATAACCCTCCCCGTCAGTCTCCCCTGTAACTATAACCCTCCCCATCAATATCCCCCGTAACTATAACCCTCCCGTCAGTCTCCCCGTAACTATAACTCTCCCCGTCAGTCTCATCCGTAACTATAAACCTCCCCGTCAGTCTCCCCCGTAACTATAACCCTCCCCGTCAGACTCCCCCGTAGCTATAACCCTCCCCGTCAGTCTCCCCCGTAACTATAACCCTCCCCGTCAGACTCCCCCGTAGCTATAACCCTCCCCGTCAGTCTCCCCAGTAACTATAACCCTCCCCGTCAGTCTCCCCCGTAACTATAACCATCCCCGTCAGTCTCCCCGTAACTATAACCCTCCCTGTCAGTCTCCCTGTAACTATAACCGTCCCCGTCAGTCTCCCCTGTAACTATAACCCTCCCCATCAGTCTCCCCCGTAACTATAACCCTCCCCGTCAGTCTCCCCGTAACTATAAACCTCCCTGTCAGTCTCCCTGTAACTATAACCCTCCCCATCAATATCCCCCGTAACTATAACCCTCCCCGTCAGTCTCCCCGTAACTATAACCCTCCCGTCAGTCTCCCCCGTAACTACAACCCTCCCCGTCAGTCTCCCCTGTAACTATAACCCTCCCTGTCAGTTTCCCCTGTAACTATAGCACTCCCTGTCAGTCTCCCCCGTAACTATAACCCTCCCCGTCAGACTCCCCGTAACTATAAACCTCCCTGTCAGTCTCCCTGTAACTATAACCCTCCCCATCAACATCCCCCGTAACTATAACCCTCCCCGTCAGTCTCCCCGTAACTATAACCCTCCCCGTCAGTCTCCCCGTAACTATAGCCCTCCCCGTCAGTCTCCCCCGTAACTATAACCCTCCCCGTCAGTCTCCCCCGTAACTATAACCCTCCCCGTCAGTCTCCCCAGTAACTATAACCCTCCCCGTCAGTCTCCCCCGTAACTATAACCCTCCCCGTCAGTCTCCCCGTAACTATAACACTCCCCGTCAGTCTCCCCGTAACTATAACCCTCCCCGTCAGTCTCCCCGTAACTATAACACACCCCGTCAGTCTCCCTGTATCTATAACCCTCCCTGTCAGTCTCCCTGTAACTATAACCCTCCCCGTCAGTCTCCCCGTGACTATAACCCTCCCCGTCAGTCTCCCCATAACTATAACCCTCCCCGTAGTCTCCCCCGTAACTATAACCCTCCCCGTCAGTCTCCCTGTAACTGTAACCTTTCCCATCAGTCTCCCCCGTAACTATAACCCTCCCCGTCCGTCTCCCCCTGTAACTATAACCCTCCCCGTCAGTCTCCCTGTAACTGTAACCTTTCCCGTCAGTCTCACCCGTAACTATAACCCTCCCCGTCAGTCTCCCCCTGTAACTACAACCCTCCCCGACAGTCTCCCTCTGTAACTGTAACCCTTCCCGTCAGTCTCCCCCGTAACTATAACCCTCCCCGTCAGTCTCCCCCGTAACTATAACCCTGCCCGTCAGTCTCCCCGTAACTATAACCCTCCCCGTCAGTCTCCTCTGTAACTATAACCCTCTCCGTCAGTCTCCCCCTTTAACTATAACCCTCCCGTCATTCCCACCCGTAACTATAGCCCTCTCTGTCAGTCTCCCCTTTAACTATAACCCTCCCTGTCAGTCTCCCCTGTAACTATAACCCTCTCCGTCAGTCTCCCCCTTTAACGATACCCCTCCCGTCAGTCTCACCCGTAACTATAAAACTCCCCGTCAGTCTCCCCCTTAACTATATCCCTCCCCGTCAGTCTCCCCTGTAACTATAACCCTCCCCATCAGTCTCCCCCGTAACTATAACCCTCCCCGTCAGTCTCCCCGTAACTATACCCTCCCTGTCAGTCCCCCTGTAACTATAACCCTCCCTGTCAGTCTCCCTGTAACTATAACCCTCCCCGTCAGTCTCCCCTGTAACTATAACCCTCCCCATCAATATCCCCCGTAACTATAACCCTCCCGTCAGTCTCCCCGTAACTATAACTCTCCCCGTCAGTCTCATCCGTAACTATAACCCTCCCCGTCAGTCTCCCCCGTAACTATAACCCTCCCCGTCAGTCTCCCCCGTAACTATAACCCTCCCCGTCAGACTCCCCCGTAGCTATAACCCTCCCCGTCAGTCTCCCCAGTAACTATAACCCTCCCCGTCAGTCTCCCCCGTAACTATAACCCTCCCCGTCAGTCTCCCCGTAACTATAACCCTCCCTGTCAGTCTCCCTGTAACTATAACCGTTCCCGTCAGTCTCCCCTGTAACTATAACCCTCCCCATCAGTCTCCCCCGTAACTATAACCCTCCCCGTCAGTCTCCCCGTAAATATAAACCTCCCTGTCAGTCTCCCTGTAACTATAACCCTCCCCATCAATATCCCCCGTAACTATAACCCTCGCCGTCAGTCTCCCCGTAACTATAACCCTCCCCGTCAGTCTCCCCGTAACTATAGCCCTCCCCGTCAGTCTCCCCTGTAACTATAACCCTCCCCGTCAGTCTCCCCTGTAAATATAACCCTCCCCGTCAGTCTCCCACGTAACTATAACCCTCCCCGTCAGTCTCCCCCTTAACTATAACCCTCCCCGTCAGTCTCCCCCGTAACTATAAGCCTCCCCGTCAGTCTCCCCCGTAACTATAACCCTCCCCGTCAGTCTCCCCTGTAACTATAACCCTCCCTGTCAGTCTCCCTGTAACTATAACCCTCCCCATCAATATCCCCCGTAAATATAACCCTCCCCGTCAGTCTCCCCCGTAACTATAACCCTCCCCGTCAGTCTCCCCGTAACTATAACCCTCCCCGTCAGTCTCCCCGTAACTATAACACTCCCCGTCAGTCTGCCCCTTAACTATAACCCTCCCCGTCAGTCTCCCCCTTTAACTATAACACTCCCATCAGTCTCCCCCGTAACTACAACCCTACCCGTCAGTCTCCCCTGTGACTATAACCCTCCCCGTCAGTCTCCCCTGTAACTATAGCCCTCCCTGTCAGTCTCCCCCTGTAACTATAACCCTCCCCGTCAGACTCCCCTGTAACTATAACCCTCCCCGTCAGTCTCCCCTGTAACTATAACCCTCCCCATCAGTCTCCCCCGTAACTATAACCCTCCCCGTCAGTCTCCCCGTAACTATAACCCTCCCCGTCAGTCTCCCCGTAACTATAACCCTCCCTGTCAGTCTCCCTGTAACTATAACCCTCCCCATCAATATCCCCCGTAACTATAACCCTCCCCGTCAGTCTCCCCGTAACTATAACCCTCCCGTCAGTCTCCCCCGTAACTACAACCCTCCCCGTCAGTCTCCCCTGTAACTATAACCCTCCCCGTCAGTCTCCACTGTAACTATAGCCCTCCCTGTCAGTCTCCCCCTGTAACTATAACCCTCCTCGTCAGTCTCCCCGTAACTATAACCCTCCCCGTCAGACTGCCCTGTAACTATAACTCTCCGCGTCAGTCTCCCCTGTAACTATAACCCTCCCCGTCAGTCTCCCCTGTAACTATAGCACTCCCTGTCAGTCTCCCCCGTAACTATAACCCTCCCCGTCAGACTCCCCGTAACTATAAACCTCCCTGTCAGTCTCCCTGTAACTATAACCCTCCCCATCAACATCCCCCGTAACTATAACCCTCCCCGTCAGTCTCCCCGTAACTATAACCCTCCCCGTCAGTCTACCCGTAACTATAGCCCTCCCCGTCAGTCTCCCCCGTAACTATAACCCTCCCCGTCAGTCTCCCCCGTAACTATAACCCTCCCCGTCAGTCTCCCCAGTAACTATAACCCTCCCCGTCAGTCTCCCCCGTAACTATAACCCTCCCCGTCAGTCTCCCCGTAACTATAACACTCCCCGTCAGTCTCCCCGTAACTATAACCCTCCCCGTCATTCTCCCCGTAACTATAACACACCCCGTCAGTCTCCCCCTGTAACTATAACCCTCCCCGTCAGTCTCCCTGTATCTAAAACCCTCCCTGTCAGTCTCCCTGTAACTATAACCCTCCCCGTCAGTCTCCCCGTGACTATAACCCTCCCCATCAACATCCCCCGTAACTATAACCCTCCCCGTCAGTCTCCCCGTAACTATAACTCTCCCCGTCAGTCTCACTGTAACTGTAACCTTTCCCGTCAGTCTCACCCGTAACTATAACCCTCCCGGTCAGTCTCCCCCTGTAACTACAACCCTCCCCGACAGTCTCCCTCTGTAACTGTAACCCTTCCCGTCAGTCTCTCCCGTAACTATAACCCTCCTCGTCAGTCTCCCCTGTAACTATAACCCTCCCCATCAGTCTCCCCGTAACTATAACCCTCCCCGTAGTCTGCCCCGTAACTATAACCCTCCCCGTCAGTCTCCCCCGTAACTATAACCCTTCCTGTCAGTCTCCCCGTAACTATAACCCTCCCCGTCAGTCTCCTCTGTAACTATAACCCTCTCCGTCAGTCTCCCCCTTTAACTATAACCCTCCCGTCAGTCCCACCCGTAACTATAGCCCTCTCTGTCAGTCTCCCCTTTAACTATAACCCTCCCTGTCAGTCTCCCCTGTAACTATAACCCTATCCGTCAGTCTCCCCCTTTAACGATACCCCTCCCGTCAGTCTCACCCGTAACTATAAAACTCCCCGTCAGTCTCCCCCTTAACTATATCCCTCCCCGTCAGTCTCCCCTGTAACTATAACCCTCTCCATCAGTCTCCCCCGTAACTATAACCCTCCCCGTCAGTCTCCCCGTAACTATACCCTCCCTGTCAGTCCCCCTGTAACTATAACCCTCCCTGTCAGTCTCCCTGTAACTATAACCCTCCCCGTCAGTCTCCCCTGTAACTATAACCCTCCCCATCAATATCCCCCGTAACTATAACCCTCCCGTCAGTCTCCCCGTAACTATAACTCTCCCCGTCAGTCTCATCCGTAACTATAAACCTCCCCGTCAGTCTCCCCCGTAACTATAACCCTCCCCGTCAGACTCCCCCGTAGCTATAACCCTCCCCGTCAGTCTCCCCCGTAACTATAACCCTCCCCGTCAGACTCCCCCGTAGCTATAACCCTCCCCGTCAGTCTCCCCAGTAACTATAACCCTCCCCGTCAGTCTCCCCCGTAACTATAACCATCCCCGTCAGTCTCCCCGTAACTATAACCCTCCCTGTCAGTCTCCCTGTAACTATAACCGTCCCCGTCAGTCTCCCCTGTAACTATAACCCTCCCCATCAGTCTCCCCCGTAACTATAACCCTCCCCGTCAGTCTCCCCGTAACTATAAACCTCCCTGTCAGTCTCCCTGTAACTATAACCCTCCCCATCAATATCCCCCGTAACTATAACCCTACCCGTCAGTCTCCCCGTAACTATAACCCTCCCCGTCAGTCTCCCCGTAACTATAGCCCTCCCCGTCAGTCTCCCCCGTAACTATAACCCTCCCCGTCAGTCTCCCCCGTAACTATAACCCTCCCCGTCAGTCTCCCCAGTAACTATAACCCTCCCCGTCAGTCTCCCCGTAACTATAACCCTCCCCGTCAGTCTCCCCATAACTATAACCCTCCCCGTCAGTCTCCCCCTTAACTATAACCCTCCCTGTCAGTCTCCCCTGTAACTATAACCCTCCCCGTCAGTCTCCCCTGTAACTATAACCCTCCCCGTCAGTCTCCCCTGTAACTATAACCCTCCCCGTCAGTCTCCCCTGTAAATATAACCCTCCCCGTCAGTCTCCCCCGTAACTATAACCCTCCCCGTCAGTCTCCCCCTTAACTATAACCCTCCCCGTCAGTCTCCCCCGTAACTATAAGCCTCCCCGTCAGTCTCCCCCGTAACTAGAACCCTCCCCGTCAGTCTCCCCTGTAACTATAACCCTCCCTGTCAGTCTCCCTGTAACTATAACCCTCCCCATCAATATCCCCCGTAACTATAACCCTCCCCGTCAGTCTCCCCCGTAACTATAACCCTCCCCGTCAGTCTCCCCGTAACTATAACCCTCCCCGTCAGTCTCCCCGTAACTATAACACTCCCCGTCAGTCTGCCCCTTAACTATAACCCTCCCCGTCAGTCTCCCCCGTAACTATAACCCTCCCCGTCAGTCTCCCCCAGTAACTATAACCCTCCCCGTCAGTCTCCCCCGGAACTATAACCCTCCCCGTCAGTCTCCCCTGTAACTATAACCCTCTCCGTCAGTCTCACCCGTAACTATAACACTCCCCGTCAGTCTCACCCTTAACTATAACCCTCTCCGTCAGTCTCCCCCTTTAACTATAACCCTCCCATCAGTCTCCCCCGTAACTATAACCCTCCCCGTCAGTCTCCCCCTTAACTATAACCCTCCCCGTCAGTCTCCCCCGTAACTATAAGCCTCCCCGTCAGTCTCCCCCGTAACTATAACCCTCTCCGTCAGTCTCACCCGTAACTATAACACTCCCCGTCAGTCTCACCCTTAACTATAACCCTCTCCGTCAGTCTCCTCCTTTAACTATAACCCTCCCATCAGTCTCCCCCGTAACTACAACCCTACCCGTCAGTCTCCCCTGTGACTATAACCCTCCCCGTCAGTCTCCCCTGTAACTATAGCCCTCCCTGTCAGTCTCCCCCTGTAACTATAACCCTCCCCGTCAGTCTCCCCAGTAACTATAACCCTCCCCGTCAGTCTCCCCCGTAACTATAACCCTCCCCGTCAGTCTCCCCGTAACTATAACACTCCCCGTCAGTCTCCCCGTAACTATAACCCTCCCCGTCAGTCTCCCCGTAACTATAACACACCCCGTCAGTCTCCCCCTGTAACTATAACCCTCCCCGTCAGTCTCCCTGTATCTATAACCCTCCCTGTCAGTCTCCCTGTAACTATAACCCTCCCCGTCAGTCTCCCCGTGACTATAACCCTCCCCGTAAGTCTCCCCATAACTATAACCCTCCCCGTAGTCTCCCCCGTAACTATAACCCTCCCCGTCAGTCTCCCTGTAACTGTAACCTTTCCCATCAGTCTCCCCCGTAACTATAACCCTCCCCGTCCGTCTCCCCCTGTAACTATAACCCTCCCCGTCAGTCTCCCTGTAACTGTAACCTTTCCCGTCAGTCTCACCCATAACTATAACCCTCCCCGTCAGTCTCCCCCTGTAACTACAACCCTCCCCGACAGTCTCCCTCTGTAACTGTAACCCTTCCCGTCAGTCTCTCCCGTAACTATAACCCTCCTCGTCAGTCTCCCCTGTAACTATAACCCTCCCCATCAGTCTCCCCGTAACTATAACCCTCCCCGTAGTCTCCCCCGTAACTATAACCCTCCCCGTCAGTCTCCCCCGTAACTATAACCCTTCCCGTCAGTCTCCCCGTAACTATAACCCTCCCCGTCAGTCTCCTCTGTAACTATAACCCTCTCCGTCAGTCTCCCCCTTTAACTATAACCCTCCCGTCAGTCCCACCCGTAACTATAGCCCTCTCTGTCAGTCTCCCCTTTAACTATAACCCTCCCTGTCAGTCTGCCCTGTAACTATAACCCTCTCCGTCAGTCTCCCCCTTTAACGATACCCCTCCCGTCAGTCTCACCCGTAACTATAAAACTCCCCGTCAGTCTCCCCCTTAACTATATCCCTCCCCGTCAGTCTCCCCTGTAACTATAACCCTCCCCATCAGTCTCCCCCGTAACTATAACCCTCCCCGTCAGTCTCCCCGTAACTATACCCTCCCTGTCAGTCCCCCTGTAACTATAACCCTCCCTGTCAGTCTCCCTGTAACTATAACCCTCCCCGTCATTCTCCCCTGTAACTATAACCCTCCCCATCAATATCCCCCGTAACTATAACCCTCCCGTCAGTCTCCCCGTAACTATAACTCTCCCCGTCAGTCTCATCCGTAACTATAACCCTCCCCGTCAGTCTCCCCCGTAACGATAACCCTCCCCGTCAGTCTCCCCCGTAACTATAACCCTCCCCGTCAGACTCCCCCGTAGCTAAAACCCTCCCCGTCAGTCTCCCCAGTAACTATAACCCTCCCCGTCAGTCTCCCCCGTAACTATAACCCTCCCCGTCAGTCTCCCCGTAACTATAACTCTCCCTGTCAGTCTCCCTGTAACTATAACCGTCCCCGTCAGTCTCCCCTGTAACTATAACCCTCCCCATCAGTCTCCCCCGTAACTATAACCCTCCCCGTCAATCTCCCCGTAACTATAAACCTCCCTGTCAGTCTCCCTGTAACTATAACCCTCCCCATCAATATCCCCCGTAACTATAACCCTCCCCGTCAGTCTCCCCGTAACTATAACCCTCCCCGTCAGTCTCCCCGTAACTATAGCCCTCCCCGTCAGTCTCCCCCGTAACTATAACCCTCCCCGTCAGTCTCCCCCGTAACTATAACCCTCCCCGTCAGTCTCCCCAGTAACTATAACCCTCCAAGTCAGTCTCCCCGTAACTATAACCCTCCCCGTCAGTCTCCCCGTAACTATAACCCTCCCCGTCAGTCTCCCCCTTAACTATAACCCTCCCTGTCAGTCTCCCCTGTAACTATAACCCTCCCCGTCAGTCTCCCCTGTAACTATAACCCTCCCCGTCAGTCTCCCCTGTAACTATAACCCTCCCCGTCAGTCTCCCCTGTAAATATAACCCTCCCCGTCAGTCTCCCCCGTAACTATAACCCTCCCCGTCAGTCTCCCCCTTAACTATAACCCTCCCCGTCAGTCTCCCCCGTAACTATAAGCCTCCCCGTCAGTCTCCCCCGTAACTATAACCCTCCCCGTCAGTCTCCCCTGTAACTATAACCCTCCCTGTCAGTCTCCCTGTAACTATAACCCTCCCCATCAATATCCCCCGTAACTATAACCCTCCCCGTCAGTCTCCCCCGTAACTATAACCCTCCCCGTCAGTCTCCCCGTAACTATAACCCTCCCCGTCAGTCTCCCCGTAACTATAACACTCCCCGTCAGTCTGCCCCTTAACTATAACCCTCCCCGTCAGTCTCCCCCGTAACTATAACCCTCCCCGTCAGTCTCCCCCAGTAACTATAACCCTCCCCGTCAGTCTCCCCCGGAACTATAACCCTCCCCGTCAGTCTCCCCTGTAACTATAACCCTCTCCGTCAGTCTCACCCGTAACTATAACACTCCCCGTCAGTCTCACCCTTAACTATAACCCTCTCCGTCAGTCTCCCCCTTTAACTATAACCCTCCCATCAGTCTCCCCCGTAACTACAACCCTACCCGTCAGTCTCCCCTGTGACTATAACCCTCCCCGTCAGTCTCCCCTGTAACTATAGCCCTCCCTGTCAGTCTCCCCCTGTAACTATAACCCTCCCCGTCAGACTCCCCTGTAACTATAACCCTCCCCGTCAGTCTCCCCTGTAACTATAACCCTCCCCATCAGTCTCCCCCGTAACTATAACCCTCCCCGTCAGTCTCCCCGTAACTATAACCCTCCCCGTCAGTCTCCCCGTAACTATAACCCTCCCTGTCAGTCTCCCTGTAATTATAACCCTCCCCATCAATATCCCCCGTAACTATAACCCTCCCCGTCAGTCTCCCCGTAACTATAACCCTCCCGTCAGTCTCCCCCGTAACTACAACCCTCCCCGTCAGTCTCCCCTGTAACTATAACCCTCCCCGTCAGTCTCCACTGTAACTATAGCCCTCCCTGTCAGTCTCCCCCTGTAACTATAACCCTCCTCGTCAGTCTCCCCGTAACTATAACCCTCCCCGTCAGACTGCCCTGTAACTATAACTCTCCCCGTCAGTCTCCCCTGTAACTATAACCCTCCCCGTCAGTCTCCCCCGTAACTATAACCCTCCCTGTCAGTCTCCCCGTAAGTATAACCCTCCCTGTCAGTCTCCCTGTAACTATAACGCTCCCCATCAATATCCCCCGTAACTATAACCCTCCCCGTCAGTCTCCCCGTAACTATAACCCTCCCAGTCAGTCTCCCCCGTAACTATAACCCTCCCCGTCAGTCTCCCCCAGTAACTATAACCCTCCCCATCAGTCTCCCCCGGAACTATAACCCTCCCCGTCAGTCTCCCCTGTAACTATAACCCTCTCCGTCAGTCTCACCCGTAACTATAACACTCCCCGTCAGTCTCACCCTTAACTATAACCCTCTCCGTCAGTCTCCCCCTTTAACTATAACCCTCCCATCAGTCTCCCCCCTAACTACAACCCTACCCGTCAGTCTCCCCTGTGACTATAACCCTCCCCGTCAGTCTCCCCTGTAACTATAGCCCTCCCTGTCAGTCTCCCCCTGTAACTATAACCCTCCCCGTCAGACTCCCCTGTAACTATAACCCTCCCCGTCAGTCTCCCCTGTAACTATAACCCTCCCCATCAGTCTCCCCCGTAACTATAACCCTCCCCGTCAGTCTCCCCGTAACTATAACCCTCCCCGTCAGTCTCCCCGTAACTATAACCCTCCCTGTCAGTCTCCCTGTAATTATAAGCCTCCCCATCAATATCCCCCGTAACTATAACCCTCCCCGTCAGTCTCCCCGTAACTATAACCCTCCCGTCAGTCTCCCCTGTAACTATAACCCTCCCCATCAGTCTCCTCCGTAACTATAACCCTCCCTGTCAGACTCCCCTGTAACTATAACCCTCCCCGTCAGTCTCCCCGTAACTATAACCCTCCCTGTCAGTCTCCCTGTAACTATAACACTCCCCGTCAGTCTCCCCCCGTATCTATAACCCTCCACGTCAGTCTCCCCCATAACTATAACCCTCACCGTCAGTCACCCTGTAACTATAACCCTCTCCGTCAGTCTACCTGGTTACTATAACCCTCCCCGTCAGTCTCCCCTGTAACTATAACCCTCCCCATCAGTCTCCCCCGTAACTATAACCCTCCCCGTCAGTCTCCCGCTTAACTATAACCCTCCCCGTCAGTCTCCCCCGTAACTATAACCCTCCCCGTCAGTCTCCCCCGTAACTATAACCCTCCCCGTCAGTCTCCCCGTAACTATAACCCTCCCTGTCAGTCTTCTCTGTAACTATAACCCTCTCCGTCAGTCTCCCCCTTTAACTATAACCCTCCCGTCAGTCCCACCCGTAACTATAGCCCTTTCTGTCAGTCTCCCCTTTAACTATAACCCTCCCTGTCTGTCTCCGCTGTAACTATAACCCTCTCCGTCCGTCTCCCCCTTTAACGATACCCCTCCCGTCAGTCTCCCCTGTAACTATAACCCTCCCCATCAGTCTCCCCCGTAACTATAACCCTCCCCGTCAGTCTCCCCGTAACTATAAACCTCCCTCTCAGTCTCCCTGTAACTATAACCCTCCCCATCAATATCCCCCGTAACTATAACCCTCCCCGTCAGTCTCCCAGTAACTATAACCCTCCCCGTCAGTCTCCCCGTAAACATAGCCCTCCCCGTCAGTCTCCCCCGTAACTATAACCCTCCCCGTCAGTCTCCCCCGTAACTATAAAACTCCCCGTCAGTCTCCCCAGTAACTATAACCCTCCCCGTCAGTCTCCCCCGTAACTATAACCCTCCCCGTCAGTCTCCCCCGTAACTATAACCCTCCCCGTCAGTCTCCCCAGTAACTATAACCCTCCCCGTCAGTCTCCCCCGTAACTATAACCCTCCCCGTCAGTCTCCCCGTAACTATAACCCTCCCTGTCAGTCTCCCCTGTAACTAAAACGCTCCCCGTCAGTCTCCCCTGTAACTATAACCCTCCCCGTCAGTCTCCCCTGTAACTATAACCCTCCCCGACAGTCTCCCCTGTAAATATAACCCTCCCCATCAGTCTCCCCCGTAACTATAACCCTCCCCATCAGTCTCCCCCTTAACTATAACCCTCCCCGTCAGTCTCCCCCGTAACTATAACCCTCCCCGTCAGTCTCCCCCGTAACTATAACCCTCCCCGTCAGTCTCCCCAGTAACTATAACCCTCCCCGTCAGTCTCCCCCGTAACTATAACCCTCCCCGTCAGTCTCCCCCGTAACTATAACCCTCCCCGTCAGTCTCCCCAGTAACTATAACCCTCCCCGTCAGTCTCCCCCGTAACTATAACCCTCCCCGTCAGTCTCCCCGTAACTATAACCCTCCCCATCAGTCTCCCCCTTAACTATAACCCTCCCCGTCAGTCTCCCCCGTAACTATAACCCTCCCCGTCAGTCTCCCCGTAACTATAACCCTCCCTGTCAGTCTCTCTGTAACTATAACCCTCCCCATCAATATCCCCCGTAACTATAACCCTCCCCGTCAGTCTCCCCCGTAACTATAACCCTCCCCGTCAGTCTCCCCGTAACTATAACCCTCCCCATCAATATCCCACGTAACTATAACCCTCACCGTCAGTCACCCTGTAACTATAACCCTCTCCGTCAGTCTACCCGGTAACTATAACCCTCCCCGTCAGTCTCCCCTGTAACTATAACCCTCCCCATCAGTCTCCCCCGTAACTATAACCCTCCCTGTCAGTCTCCCCCTGTAACTATAACCCTCCTCGTCAGTCTCCCCCTAACTATAACCCTCCCTGTCAGTCTCCCTGTAACTATAACCCTCCCCATCAATATCCCCTGTAACTATAACCCTCACCGTCAGTCTCCCCCTTTAACTATAACCCTCCCGTCAGTCCCACCCGTAACTATAGCCCTCTCTGTCAGTCTCCCCTTTAACTATAACCCTCCCTGTCAGTCTCCGCTGTAACTATAACCCTCTACGTCAGTCTCCCCCTTTAACGATACCCCTCCCGTCAGTCTCCCCTGTAACTATAACCCTCCCCATCAGTCTCCCCCGTAACTATAACCCTCCCCGTCAGTCTCCCCGTAACTATAAACCTCCCTCTCAGTCTCCCTCTAACTATAACCCTCCCCATCAATATCCCCCGTAACTATAACCCTCCCCGTCAGTCTCCCCGTAACTATAACCCTCCCCGTCAGTCTCCCCGTAAATATAGCCCTCCCCGTCAGTCTCCCCCGTAACTATAACCCTCCCCGTCAGTCTCCCCCGTAACTATAACCCTCCCCGTCAGTCTCCCCAGTAACTACAACCCTCACCGTCAGTCTCCCCCGTAACTATAACCCTCCCCGTCAGTCTCCCCGTAACTATAACCCTCCCCGTCAGTCTCCCCCTTAACTATAACCCTCCCTGTCAGTCTCCCCTGTAACTAAAACGCTCCCCGTCAGTCTCCCCTGTAACTATAACCCTCCCCGTCAGTCTCCCCTGTAACTATAACCCTCCCCGACAGTCTCCCCTGTAAATATAACCCTCCCCATCAGTCTCCCCCGTAACTATAACCCTCCCCATCAGTCTCCCCCTTAACTATAACCCTCCCCGTCAGTCTCCCCCGTAACTATAACCCTCCCCGTCAGTCTCCCCCGTAACTATAACCCTCCCCGTCAGTCTCCCCGTAACTATAACCCTCCCTGTCAGTCTCCCTGTAACTATAACCCTCCCCATCAATATCCCCCGTAACTATAACCCTCCCCGTCAGTCTCCCCCGTAACTATAACCCTCCCCGTCAGTCTCCCCGTAACTATAACCCTCCCTGTCAGTCTCCCCCGTAACTATAACCCTCCCTGTCAGTCTCCCCCGTAACTATAACCCTCCCCGTCAGTCTCCCCCTTAACTATAACCCTCCCTGTCACTCTCCCCCGTAACTATAACCCTCCCCGTCAGTCTCCCCCGTAACTATAACCCTCCCCGTCAGTCTCCCCGTAACCATAACCCTCCCGTCAGTCTCCTCTGTAACTATAACCCTCTCCGTCAGTCTCCCCCTTTAACTATAACCCTCCCTTCAGTCCCACCCGTAACTATAGCCCTCTCTGTCAGTCTCCCCTTTAACTATAACCCTCCCTGTCAGTCTCCCCTGTAACTATAACCCTCTCCGTCAGTCTCCCCCTTTAACGATACCCCTCCCGTCAGTCTCACCCGTAACTATAACACTCCCCGTCAGTCTCCCCCTTAACTATAACCCTCCCCGTCAGTCTCCCCTGTAACTATAACCCTCCCCATCAGTCTCCCCCGTAACTATAACCCGCCCCGTCAGTCTCCCCGTAACTATACCCTCCCTGTCAGTCCCACTGTAACTATAACCCTCCCTGTCATTCTCCCTGTAACTATAACCCTCCCCGTCAGTCTCCCCTGTAACTATAACCCTCCCCATCAATATCCCCCGTAACTATAACCCTCCCGTCAGTCTCCCCGTAACTATAACTCTCCCCGTCAGTCTCATCCGTAACTATAACCCTCCCCGTCAGTCTCCCACGTAACTATAACCCTCCCCGTCAGTCTCCCCAGTAACTATAACCCTCCCCGTCAGTCTCCCCCGTAACTATAACCCTCCCCGTCAGTCTCCCCCGTAACTATAACCCTCCCCGTCAGACTCCCCCGTAGCTATAACCCTCCCCGTCAGTCTCCCCAGTAACTATAACCCTCCCCGTCAGTCTCCCACGTAACTATAACCCTCCCCGTCAGTCTCTCCGTAACTATAACCCTCCCTGTCAGTCTCCCCCGTAACTATAACCCTCCCAGTCAGTCTCCCCCGTAACTATAACCCTCCCTGTCAGTCTCCCCCGTAACTATAACCCTCCCCGTCAGACTCCCCCGTAGCTATAACCCTCCCTGTCAGTCTCCCCTGTAACTATAACCCTCCCCGTCAGTCTCCCCCGTAACTATAACCCTCCCTGTCAGTCTCCCCGTAACTATAACCCTCCCCGTCAGTCTCCCTGTAACTATAACCCTCCCCGTCAGTCTCCCAGTAACTATAACCCTCCCCGTCAGTCTCCCTTGTAACTATAACCCTCCCCATCAGTCTCCCCCGTAACTATAACCCTCCCCGTTAGTCTCCCCGTAACTATAAACCTCCCTGTCAATCTCCCTGTAACTATAACCCTCCCCATAAATATACCCCGTAATTATAACCCTCCCCGTCAGTCTCCCCGTAACTATAACCCTCCCCTGTCAGTCTCCCCGTAACTATAGCCCTCCCCGTCAGTCTCCCCGTAACTATAACCCTCCCCGTCAGTCTCCCCCGTAACTATAACCCTCCCCGTCAGTCTCCCCAATAACTATAACCCTCCCCGTCAGTCTCCCCCGTAACTATAACCCTCCCCGTCAGTCTCCCCTTAACTATAACCCTCCCCGTCAGTCTCCCCCTTAACTATAACCCTCCCTGTCAGTCTCCCCTGTAACTATAACCCTCCCCGTCAGTCTCCCCTGTAACTATAACCCTCCACATCAGTCTCCCCTGTAACTATAACCCTCCCCGTCAGTCTCCCCTGTAAATATAACCCTCCCCGTCAGTCTCCCCCGTAACTATAACCCTCCCCGTCAGTCTCCCCCTTAACTATAACCCTCCCCGTCAGTCTCCCCGTAACTATAACCCTCCCTGTCAGTCTCCCTGTAACTATAACCCTCCCCATCAATATCCCCCGTAACTATAACCCTCCCCGTCAGTCTCCCCCGTAACTATAACCCTCCCCGTCAGTCTCCCCGTAACTATAACCCTCCCCGTCAGTCTCCCCGTAACTATAACCCTCCCCGTCAGTCTCCCCGTAACTATAACCCTCCCCGTCAGTCTCCCCCGTAACTATAACCCTCCCCGTCAGTCTCCCCGTAAGTATAACCCTCCCTGTCAGTCTCCCTGTAACTATAACCCTCCCCATCAATATCCCCCCTAACTATAACCCTCCCCGTCAGTCTCCCCGTAACTATAACCCTCCCAGTCAGTCTCCCCCGTAACTATAACCCTCCCCGTCAGTCTCCCCCGTAACTATAACCCTCCCCGTCAGTCTCCCCAGTAACTATAACCCTCCCCGTGAGTCTCCCCGTAACTATAACCCTCCCCGTCAGACTCCCCTGTAACTATAACCCTCCCTGTCAGTCTCCCCGTAACTATAACCCTCCCTGTCAGTCTCCCTGTAACTATAACCCTCCCCATCAGTCTCCCCCGTAACTATAACCCTCCCCGTTAGTCTCCCCCTTAACTATAACCCTCCCCGTCAGTCTCCCCCGTAACTATAACCCTCCCCGTCAGTCTCCCCCGTAACTATAACCCTGCCTGTCAGTCTCCCCTGTAACTATAACCCTCTCCGTCAGTCTCCCCCTTTAACGATACCCCTCCCGTCAGTCTCACCCGTAACTATAACACTCCCCGTCAGTCTCCCCCAGTAACTATAACCCTCCCCATCAGTCTCCCCCGGAACTATAACCCTCCCCGTCAGTCTCCCCTGTAACTATAACCCTCTCCGTCAGTCTCACCCGTAACTATAACACTCCCCGTCAGTCTCACCCTTAACTATAACCCTCTCCGTCAGTCTCCCCCTTTAACTATAACCCTCCCATCAGTCTCCCCCATAACTACAACCCTACCCGTCAGTCTCCCCTGTGACTATAACCCTCCCCGTCAGTCTCCCCTGTAACTATAGCCCTCCCTGTCAGTCTCCCCCTGTAACTATAACCCTCCCCGTCAGACTCCCCTGTAACTATAACCCTCCCCGTCAGTCTCCCCTGTAACTATAACCCTCCCCATCAGTCTCCCCCGTAACTCTAACCCTCCCCGTCTGTCTCCCCGTAACTATAACCCTCCCCGTCAGTCTCCCCGTAACTATAACCCTCCCTGTCAGTCTCACTGTAATTATAAGCCTCCCCATCAATATCCCCCGTAACTATAACCCTCCCCGTCAGTCTCCCCGTAACTATAACCCTCCCGTCAGTCTCCCCTGTAACTATAACCCTCCCCATCAGTCTCCTCCGTAACTATAACCCTCCCTGTCAGACTCCCCTGTAACTATAACCCTCCCCGTCAGTCTCCCCGTAACTATAACCCTCCCTGTCAGTCTCCCTGTAACTATAACACTCCCCGTCAGTCTCCCCCCGTATCTATAACCCTCCACGTCAGTCTCCCCCATAACTATAACCCTCACCGTCAGTCACCCTGTAACTATAACCCTCTCCGTCAGTCTACCTGGTTACTATAACCCTCCCCGTCAGTCTCCCCTGTAACTATAACCCTCCCCATCAGTCTCCCCCGTAACTATAACCCTCCCCGTCAGTCTCCCGCTTAACTATAACCCTCCCCGTCAGTCTCCCCCGTAACTATAACCCTCCCCGTCAGTCTCCCCCGTAACTATAACCCTCCCCGTCAGTCTCCCCGTAACTATAACCCTCCCTGTCAGTCTTCTCTGTAACTATAACCCTCTCCGTCAGTCTCCCCCTTTAACTATAACCCTCCCGTCAGTCCCACCCGTAACTATAGCCCTTTCTGTCAGTCTCCCCTTTAACTATAACCCTCCCTGTCTGTCTCCGCTGTAACTATAACCCTCTCCGTCAGTCTCCCCCTTTAACGATACCCCTCCCGTCAGTCTCCCCTGTAACTATAACCCTCCCCATCAGTCTCCCCCGTAACTATAACCCACCCGTCAGTCTCCCCGTAACTATAAACCTCCCTCTCAGTCTCCCTGTAACTATAACCCTCCCCATCAATATCCCCCGTAACTATAACCCTCCCCGTCAGTCTCCCAGTAACTATAACCCTCCCCGTCAGTCTCCCCGTAAACATAGCCCTCCCCGTCAGTCTCCCCCGTAACTATAACCCTCCCCGTCAGTCTCCCCCGTAACTATAAACCTCCCCGTCAGTCTCCCCAGTAACTATAACCCTCCCCGTCAGTCTCCCCCGTAACTATAACCCTCCCCGTCAGTCTCCCCCGTAACTATAACCCTCCCCGTCAGTCTCCCCAGTAACTATAACCCTCCCCGTCAGTCTCCCCCGTAACTATAACCCTCCCCGTCAGTCTCCCCGTAACTATAACCCTCCCCATCAGTCTCCCCCGTAACTATAACCCTCCCCATCAGTCTCCCCCTTAACTATAACCCTCGCCGTCAGTCTCCCCCGTAACTATAACCCTCCCCGTCAGTCTCCCCGTAACTATAACCCTCCCTGTCAGTCTCTCTGTAACTATAACCCTCCCCATCAATATCCCCCGTAACTATAACCCTCCCCGTCAGTCTCCCCCGTAACTATAACCCTCCCCGTCAGTCTCCCCGTAACTATAACCCTCCCCATCAATATCCCACGTAACTATAACCCTCACCGTCAGTCACCCTGTAACTATAACCCTCTCCGTCAGTCTACCTGGTAACTATAACCCTCCCCGTCAGTCTCCCCTGTAACTATAACCCTCCCCATCAGTCTCTTCCCGTAACTATAACCCTCCCTGTCAGTCTCCCCCTGTAACTATAACCCTCCTCGTCAGTCTCCCCGTAACTATAACCCTCCCTGTCAGTCTCCCTGTAACTATAACCCTCCCCATCAATATCCCCCGTAACTATAACCCTCCCCGTCAGTCTCCCCCGTAACTATAACCCTCCCCGTCAGTCTCCCCGTAACTATAACCCTCCCTGTCAGTCTCCCCCGTAACTATAACCCTCCCTGTCAGTCTCCCCCGTAACTATAACCCTCCCCGTCAGTCTCCCCCTTAACTATAACCCTCCCTGTCACTCTCCCCCGTAACTATAACCCTCCCCGTCAGTCTCCCCCGTAACTATAACCCTCCCCGTCAGTCTCCCCGTAACCATAACCCTCCCGTCAGTCTCCTCTGTAACTATAACCCTCTCCGTCAGTCTCCCCCTTTAACTATAACCCTCCCTTCAGTCCCACCCGTAACTATAGCCCTCTCTGTCAGTCTCCCCTTTAACTATAACCCTCCCTGTCAGTCTCCCCTGTAACTATAACCCTCTCCGTCAGTCTCCCCCTTTAACGATACCCCTCCCGTCAGTCTCACCCGTAACTATAACACTCCCCGTCAGTCTCCCCCTTAACTATAACCCTCCCCGTCAGTCTCCCCTGTAACTATAACCCTCCCCATCAGTCTCCCCCGTAACTATAACCCGCCCCGTCAGTCTCCCCGTAACTATACCCTCCCTGTCAGTCCCACTGTAACTATAACCCTCCCTGTCATTCTCCCTGTAACTATAACCCTCCCCGTCAGTCTCCCCTGTACCTATAACCCTCCCCATCAATATCCCCCGTAACTATAACCCTCCCGTCAGTCTCCCCGTAACTATAGCTCTCCCCGTCAGTCTCATCCGTAACTATAACCCTCCCCGTCAGTCTCCCACGTAACTATAACCCTCCCCGTCAGTCTCCCCAGTAACTATAACCCTCCCCGTCAGTCTCCCCCGTAACTATAACCCTCCCCGTCAGTCTCCCCCGTAACTATAACCCTCCCCGTCAGACTCCCCCGTAGCTATAACCCTCCCCGTCAGTCTCCCCAGTAACTATAACCCTCCCCGTCAGTCTCCCACGTAACTATAACCCTCCCCGTCAGTCTCTCCGTAACTATAACCCTCCCTGTCAGTCTCCCCCGTAACTATAACCCTCCCAGTCAGTCTCCCCCGTAACTATAACCCTCCCTGTCAGTCTCCCCCGTAACTATAACCCTCCCCGTCAGACTCCCCCGTAGCTATAACCCTCCCTGTCAGTCTCCCCTGTAACTATAACCCTCCCCGTCAGTCTCCCCCGTAACTATAACCCTCCCCGTCAGTCTCCCCGTAACTATAACCCTCCCCGTCAGTCTCCCTGTAACTATAACCCTCCCCGTCAGTCTCCCAGTAACTATAACCCTCCCCGTCAGTCTCCCTTGTAACTATAACCCTCCCCATCAGTCTCCCCCGTAACTATAACCCTCCCCGTTAGTCTCCCCGTAACTATAAACCTCCCTGTCAATCTCCCTGTAACTATAACCCTCCCCATAAATATACCCCGTAATTATAACCCTCCCCGTCAGTCTCCCCGTAACTATAACCCTCCCCTGTCAGTCTCCCCGTAACTATAGCCCTCCCCGTCAGTCTCCCCGTAACTATAACCCTCCCCGTCAGTCTCCCCCGTAACTATAACCCTCCCCGTCAGTCTCCCCAATAACTATAACCCTCCCCGTCAGTCTCCCCCGTAACTATAACCCTCCCCGTCAGTCTCCCCTTAACTATAACCCTCCCCGTCAGTCTCCCCCTTAACTATAACCCTCCCTGTCAGTCTCCCCTGTAACTATAACCCTCCCCGTCAGTCTCCCCTGTAACTATAACCCTCCACATCAGTCTCCCCTGTAACTATAACCCTCCCCGTCAGTCTCCCCTGTAAATATAACCCTCCCCGTCAGTCTCCCCCGTAACTATAACCCTCCCCGTCAGTCTCCCCCTTAACTATAACCCTCCCCGTCAGTCTCCCCGTAACTATAACCCTCCCTGTCAGTCTCCCTGTAACTATAACCCTCCCCATCAATATCCCCCGTAACTATAACCCTCCCCGTCAGTCTCCCCCGTAACTATAACCCTCCCCTTCAGTCTCCCCGTAACTATAACCCTCCCCGTCAGTCTCCCCGTAACTATAACCCTCCCCGTCAGTCTCCCCGTAACTATAACCCTCCCCGTCAGTCTCCCCCGTAACTATAACCCTCCCCGTCAGTCTCCCCGTAAGTATAACCCTCCCTGTCAGTCTCCCTGTAACTATAACCCTCCCCATCAATATCCCCCCTAACTATAACCCTCCCCGTCAGTCTCCCCGTAACTATAACCCTCCCAGTCAGTCTCCCCCGTAACTATAACCCTCCCCGTCAGTCTCCCCCGTAACTATAACCCTCCCCGTCAGTCTCCCCAGTAACTATAACCCTCCCCGTGAGTCTCCCCGTAACTATAACCCTCCCCGTCAGACTCCCCTGTAACTATAACCCTCCCTGTCAGTCTCCCCGTAACTATAACCCTCCCTGTCAGTCTCCCTGTAACTATAACCCTCCCCATCAGTCTCCCCCGTAACTATAACCCTCCCCGTTAGTCTCCCCCTTAACTATAACCCTCCCCGTCAGTCTCCCCCGTAACTATAACCCTCTCCGTCAGTCTCCCCCTTTAACGATACCCCTCCCGTCAGTCTCACCCGTAACTATAACACTCCCCGTCAGTCTCCCCCAGTAACTATAACCCTCCCCATCAGTCTCCCCCGGAACTATAACCCTCCCCGTCAGTCTCCCCCGTAACTACAACCCTACCCGTCAGTCTCCCCTGTGACTATAACCCTCCCCGTCAGTCTCCCCTGTAACTATAGCCCTCCCTGTCAGTCTCCCCCTGTAACTATAACCCTCCCCGTCAGACTCCCCTGTAACTATAACCCTCCCCGTCAGTCTCCCCTGTAACTATAACCCTCCCCATCAGTCTCCCCCGTAACTATAACCCTCCCCGTCAGTCTCCCCGTAACTATAACCCTCCCCGTCAGTCTCCCCGTAACTATAACCCTCCCTGTCAGTCTCCCTGTAATTATAAGCCTCCCCATCAATATCCCCCGTAACTATAACCCTCCCCGTCAGTCTCCCCGTAACTATAACCCTCCCGTCAGTCTCCCCTGTAACTATAACCCTCCCCATCAGTCTCCTCCGTAACTATAACCCTCCCTGTCAGACTCCCCTGTAACTATAACCCTCCCCGTCAGTCTCCCCGTAACTATAACCCTCCCTGTCAGTCTCCCTGTAACTATAACACTCCCCGTCAGTCTCCCCCCGTATCTATAACCCTCCACGTCAGTCTCCCCCATAACTATAACCCTCACCGTCAGTCACCCTGTAACTATAACCCTCTCCGTCAGTCTACCTGGTTACTATAACCCTCCCCGTCAGTCTCCCCTGTAACTATAACCCTCCCCATCAGTCTCCCCCGTAACTATAACCCTCCCCGTCAGTCTCCCGCTTAACTATAACCCTCCCCGTCAGTCTCCCCCGTAACTATAACCCTCCCCGTCAGTCTCCCCCGTAACTATAACCCTCCCCGTCAGTCTCCCCGTAACTATAACCCTCCCTGTCAGTCTTCTCTGTAACTATAACCCTCTCCGTCAGTCTCCCCCTTTAACTATAACCCTCCCGTCAGTCCCACCCGTAACTATAGCCCTTTCTGTCAGTCTCCCCTTTAACTATAACCCTCCCTGTCTGTCTCCGCTGTAACTATAACCCTCTCGGTCAGTCTCCCCCTTTAACGATACCCCTCCCGTCAGTCTCCCCTGTAACTATAACCCTCCCCATCAGTCTCCCCCGTAACTATAACCCACCCGTCAGTCTCCCCGTAACTATAAACCTCCCTCTCAGTCTCCCTGTAACTATAACCCTCCCCATCAATATCCCCCGTAACTATAACCCTCCCCGTCAGTCTCCCAGTAACTATAACCCTCCCCGTCAGTCTCCCCGTAAACATAGCCCTCCCCGTCAGTCTCCCCCGTAACTATAACCCTCCCCATCAGTCTCCCCCGTAACTATAAACCTCCCCGTCAGTCTCCCCAGTAACTATAACCCTCCCCGTCAGTCTCCCCCGTAACTATAACCCTCCCCGTCAGTCTCCCCCGTAACTATAACCCTCCCCGTCAGTCTCCCCAGTAACTATAACCCTCCCCGTCAGTCTCCCCCGTAACTATAACCCTCCCCGTCAGTCTCCCCGTAACTATAACCCTCCCCATCAGTCTCCCCCGTAACTATAACCCTCCCCATCAGTCTCCCCCTTAACTATAACCCTCGCCGTCAGTCTCCCCCGTAACTATAACCCTCCCCGTCAGTCTCCCCGTAACTATAACCCTCCCTGTCAGTCTCTCTGTAACTATAACCCTCCCCATCAATATCCCCCGTAACTATAACCCTCCCCGTCAGTCTCCCCCGTAACTATAACCCTCCCCGTCAGTCTCCCCGTAACTATAACCCTCCCCATCAATATCCCACGTAACTATAACCCTCACCGTCAGTCACCCTGTAACTATAACCCTCTCCGTCAGTCTACCTGGTAACTATAACCCTCCCCGTCAGTCTCCCCTGTAACTATAACCCTCCCCATCAGTCTCTTCCCGTAACTATAACCCTCCCTGTCAGTCTCCCCCTGTAACTATAACCCTCCTCGTCAGTCTCCCCGTAACTATAACCCTCCCTGTCAGTCTCCCTGTAACTATAACCCTCCCCATCAATATCCCCTGTAACTATAACCCTCACCGTCAGTCACCCTGTAAATATAACCCTCTCCGTCAGTCTACCTGGTAAGTATAACCCTCCCCGTCAGTCTCCCCTGTAACTATAACCCTCCCCATCAGTCTCCCCCGTAACTATAACCCTCCCCGTCAGTCTCCCGCTTAACTATAACCCTCCCCGTCAGTCTCCCCCGTAACTATAACCCTCCCCGTCAGTCTCCCCCGTAACTATAACCCTCCCCGTTAGTCTCCCCGTAACTATAACACTCCCTGTCAGTCTCCTCTGTAACTATAACCCTCTCCGTCAGTCTCCCCCTTTATCTATAACCCTCCCGTCAGTCCCACCCGTAACTATAGCCCTCTCTGTCAGTCTCCCCTTTAACTATAACCCTCCCTGTCAGTCTCCGCTGTAACTATAACCCTCTACGTCAGTCTCCCCCTTTAACGATACCCCTCCCGTCAGTCTCCCCTGTAACTATAACCCTCCCCATCAGTCTCCCCCGTAACTATAACCCTCCCCGTCAGTCTCCCCGTAACTATAAACCTCCCTCTCAGTCACCCTCTAACTATAACCCTCCCCATCAATATCCCCCGTAACTATAACCCTCCCCGTCAGTCTCCCCGTAACTATAACCCTCCCCGTCAGTCTCCCCGTAAATATAGCCCTCCCCGTCAGTCTCCCCCGTAACTATAACCCTCCCCGTCAGTCTCCCCCGTAACTATAACCCTCCCCGTCAGTCTCCCCAGTAACTACAACCCTCACCGTCAGTCTCCCCCGTAACTATAACCCTCCCCGTCAGTCTCCCCGTAACTATAACCCTCCCCGTCAGTCTCCCCCTTAACTATAACGCTCCCCGTCAGTCTCCCCTGTAACTATAACCCTCCCCGTCAGTCTCCCCTGTAACTATAACCCTCCCCGACAGTCTCCCCTGTAAATATAACCCTCCCCATCAGTCTCCCCCGTAACTATAACCCTCCCCATCAGTCTCCCCCTTAACTATAACCCTCCCCGTCAGTCTCCCCCGTAACTATAACCCTCCCCGTCAGTCTCCCCCGTAACTATAACCCTCCCCGTCAGTCTCCCCGTAACTATAACCC